>NC_135488.1:44304900-44574900 GCF_052094955.1 Ictidomys tridecemlineatus | reverse complement strand
CAGCAGTGGGAGTCAGCATCCCATAGAGCTGCCACAATGACCTGAGCAGGGATGGGGTGGACTTGGGCTGGGTGGTCTTGTGCTCATGAATATGCACACCCCACACCAAATCCCGTTGACTTCCTGGCATGCTCATGTATGCCACTCAAATGATAATTGGCAAAGGTTATTCATTCACAGCTTTCCATGGTGGAGAGTAGGCCAACCTCACCTGTGTTATGGTAGGGACTTACAGGGAAAAGCTTTACAGTGGGCAACAGGGAGGCTTCAGGTGAGCCCTGACCGAAGGCTGATGGAATGGGAGCTGCAGATGAGCTAACTAGAAACGGGGGCTGCTGTGTGAATGGATCGGGTGCCCATCTGGCTCTCTCTCTGTTGTCCTCAGTTGGAAGCTCATGGGTATGTGTGGGGTGGGGTACCCATCAGTCAGAGAAGCTGTGGGTTGTTAATCAAGCCCTGGCTGTTGGGGGCTCGTTATTTCTGGGGTTGTTCTGTGGCTTCCTTGATGGGTTGGGAGAGATGATATTCTGGGTCCTGGGTTGGTTTTTATGTAGGGTCTGGCCATTGTCTGTAGATTCCGTCTCCCACTCCCTCCTTCTCCTGGGCCTAACCTAGGGCGTTAGCTTGGAACGACCCAGCTGAGGGCCAGGGTGGAGCCCACATTTGTGTTGAAGAAGAAAAAGTGTCTCAGTGGAAAACTGTGCATCATCCCTTGTGCGCTCTTCAGAGTTGGTTACCAGGATCTAGCTCTGTTTATTACCTTGGAGCTGTTCTGCGACTCCTGATTGTAGGTGTGTAAATGGTGTCCTGTCTGGGAATGATTTAATTGGCTTCTTCCCACTTCCTTGGGGAAAAAAAAAAAACATCAACTTTTGTCTCTATTTACAGTCTATCCCGACATTGCTTTGCCCGCATGAATCTGTGTTGTTTTGACTATTTGATAGTTACAACATCTGCCTGCATCCCTCCTATTACGAGAAAAGTAAAATCTTTGATATTACATTGACTTTTGTATTTGTAGGGAAGTCATGATTTTACCTTTTTCCAAAGATACCTGTTAACACTGAGTGTTATGTGGGAGCCAGGGATGACTGATGGCCATGGAGGGGCCCTTTGTCATGTTAGCTCTGGAGCTGGACTGGTCAGGAGGGAGTGTCTCCAGGTCAGAGAGCAACAATATTGGCCATGAAGACTTTCCTAAGGGCTCTTATTGGATTGTGAGGAAGATTTAACTGAGATCAAATTTCTCACCAGCTCTGGTTAAAGTCTATATGTCTGTGATCGGTGGCTTAGAGGTGGGATGTGATCAGGACCAGGTTTAATCGGACGTAGGAAGATCAAGAAATATGAAGCTTGCATCTAAGAGTCATAGAACAAATGCTGTGTAGGGCAGGCCCAGAATGGCTACCGTTAGGCTCCTTTGCTGAGACTTCCAGTAAGCTGCATTTTTAGTGTGCAGTCAAGGTCATAAACACTGATTCAACATTGGTACTCGGGGTCATAAACATTCGCTTGTGAGTCTGCACCGCTGATATAAACTGTTGGCAGGGTGCCTTCTTTAAAGGCATAAACATAAAGGCCGAAAGAAAAGGCTCAGGGGCCTAAATGGAAATGACCGGGGGCTGAAGCTGGCACTGGGGTTTGGCTAAAGGTTATTGTCACCTCCAAATGAAGCACGTCCACTCTGCCAACTCCATCGTCCATCTTCTTCCACCTTCTGGGATCTCACATCTCTGTCCTGAGACCGAGCCCCAGCCCAACAAGCTGTATGTGGCTGCTGGGTTTTGGACATTGGTAGGTAGGTCTGGATGTGCAAAGATTATTTGTGCAGCCTGTATCTTCACTGACTCCCAGCGACTCCAGGTGATTTGAAAGGCAAGGCAGGTTTTGGAGAACTGGTGTACAGAACACTGCTAAGGGTCTGGGGTTGTGGCTCAGTGGTAGAGCGCTTGCCTCGCATGTGTGAGGCCCTGGGTTTGATCCTCAGCACCACATAAAAATAAAAAAATAAAGATATTTTTTCCAAAAAACAAAAACAAAAAAACACTACTAAGAAAGGGAAGGACAAGGAGGTGATTTTAAGGATATTATTTCAGCCTCTGATGATTGAATCACCAGCAACAATTACAACACGAAAACTTCCTAGAATAAAACAGAACTAATCTCTACAAACCGGAAACCCTTCCAGGAAAAAGAGGGGTTTGCACAGGCAGTCATGAGTGGGGTTGTGGGAAGACTTGCTACAATCCTGAGCCTGAATTGTGCAACAGGCATTGACCCCCCTGATGGGTAGGGAGCACAGCAGGCTGCCTAGAAAATAACGAGCCACCAGACACTGAGGGCATTTTGGAGTGACGGCATGCCAACTTTGGGGAGAAGGGTCGGAACTTTTAATGGTTAGCTCATCTGAGATGCTGGGGCACTGGCGATCCCAGGCAGCCAAGGAATAACATTCATGAGGATATGCTTCAGGATTCACGAGGTGCACATTCCAGTGACATGGGGTGCGTGACTGAGGCCTCAAAACACACCAAAACACACCTTTGGACACTTGCCAGAGAACTGATTGTTCTAGCTCCTTAGAACCTTCCCGGGAACAGGCTGAGCTTTGGGACATGAATTCACTGGGTACCTGTGAAAAGTTTTTGGTCTTGTAAAGTGAGAGACTGAATATATAGATGAATACCCCAAAACATATAAAAACAGGATTCTGACCCATCATGCACAGCAACCAGCCCAGGAAACCCAGCCATTATTCACAGTGACCAGCCTGCTCTAAATTAGACTTGTAGGAGGGCAGAGTACTTCTCTAGCAACCCCTGCCAGGAAACCAAACAATAACTCCCGAATAACTTGGCTCCAAAAAGCCAGCACTTGGTCGGTAACTGACAGCTCCCCCCTAATTTTTGCTCCTGCTTCCAACTTACAACCAATGGAAGGGAGGCAAACACGGCCCCCACCCAAGCACACAGGTTGCCCATTTCCAGTTCGCCTACCTGCAGCTCCCTGGGCCAACAGCCTCCAATCAAGATCCACTGGAAGCCTTCCCCATTGTCCACCGGGAAGCTCTCCCCGCCCACCAGCCTGCTTCCAAGACTTTGCCAGATGCAAGCGATGGTGGCCAACTCCCTGCCTTGGCTTGTTCCTACTGGGTCATCTTTATTTTTTTGTTTTTCCCCACAAAAGCATGATTCTCATCCACAAAGAAAGTGGGTCAGGTCAGCCTGGAGTGTGTCTGACTTTGTAATCCTCCCCGCCCCCTGCCCTCAACTCCTGGATTCAGAGGAGGAGGAGGAGGAGGCAGAAGAGGAGAAGGGGAAACCAGTCTTGGGGGTGACTTCGGTGGCTCCTCCCTCCTAGGCCCCGATGGCGGGGAGAGGGGAGCCAGCGTCCTGACTGCTGCTTAGGCTCCGGGGAAGTTCCTGAGTGGAGGCCCTGAAAGTCAGCTGCCTACAGGCAGCCCCCAGTGGATCCAGGCAGAGGGGCTGAGACTGGGAGGAGGAGAGCCAGACTCACCTGCGAATGGGAGGAGCAGCCAGGCGTGAATAGCCAGAGGAAGCTGGTGATGGAATTTTTTTTTAACTTAAAAATTACTTGGGTATAACTTTATACCTGGAGAAATATGATATGAACAGGAAGCAGAATTTCCATGCCATTTTCCCAGATTCCCCAGATGTCGACGTTTTATTGGATTTACTTTTTCTTTCTTTATCCTCCACCCTCTGTGTGTATATTTGTGTTTTTTTTCCTGAATTATTTAAAGATATAATTGCCCTTTTATTTTATTCTTTTTAATTTTTCTTTTCAGTTATACATGACAGTACAAACTACTTGGACATATTAAACATACATGGAGTATAACTTCCCATTCTTGTGGTGGTACATGATGTGGAGTTACATGGGTCATGGATTCATATATGAATGTAGGAAAGTTATGCCCGATTCATTCTAATCTCTTTCCCATTCCCATACCCTCTCTTCCCTTCATTCCCCTTTGTCTAATCAAATGAACTTCAATTATTCCCTCTTCCCCTATAATTCCCCTCTAAGACTTCAGGGTATATTTTCTGCAGGCAATAAATTGTCAGATAACCACAGTACAATGATCAAAACCAGGTATGATACTATTATCCAATATGCACACCTTATACAGGTTTTCCCATTTGCCCCAATAATGCCTTTTTATAGAAAAACAGAATCAAGATCCTTTGTGCATTTGTCGTCTCTCTGGTCTCCTACAATCTGAACAGTTTACAGCCTTTCTTTGTATTTCATGATACTACACTTTGGAAGAGTGTGGTGGGGATTCCCCTGAGTTTTCCTCCATTTCTGTCTGGTATCTGTTTCTGATTAGGTTCAGGTTTGCACCTTTGGCAAGCTCTGCAGGTGTGAGGCTGAACTGAGCTCTTCTGGTGTGTCTGGTGACTGACATTTCAATGGCAGCACATAGGGGTGTTGTCTTGTGTGGTACTGAGATTTAGCTGTACCCCAGGGGCTTCGAGCACTTCTGCAAAGAAAACACACCAAAAGGGTCCACTGGACTTCTAAGAAGCTCATACCCCAAAGAAGCCTTCTGTCATTTATATCTCAATCAACAGCCAGCCCAACATCAAAGTCGGTTTTTATTTGTAAAAATAAAGACTGTCAATGCTCAAGATTTGAGTTAGAAGTGGACTCTCATTGCTGAGACTAAAGGTATTTGAGATTGAGTTGGTTGGCAAAACCATTTTGGAGAGTATCTCTACTGCAGCGGCATACCTCGGACAAATGCACCAATTTAGGAAAGATGCTGTTCCTTCTGTATTTAATCTGGTCACTGGTGGATTCTGGGTTCCTCATTCTGGCTTTCGGCTGGAAAAACGATTTCCTGCCAAGTAGCGGTTGGAGTGTGTACAAGGACAAAGAACTAGAACTTTCTTGAGCCTACAGAACAGGATGCATGAACATATTTCTAGCTTTGCTTGCTAATAAACATTTAGTGTAAAAAATGTTTGCATGTCTACGAGGCAAAGCTTGGTCTTAGGCTTGATGTCATGGCATCTTGATGGCGAGGTTGTAAAGGGAAATTGGCAGCCCTCCTTACCTTCTTGCTTCTTCCAAGGCTAATGATATCCATCATGAGTTTGCAGCAGAGGGAAATCCTTTAGCACTGTCACGAGTATTTGAGGAAGCCCAAGAGTCCTCCTATTAACTTTGTGTGAGGGAAGCTGGATGTCTCTTGATAACCTGCATTAACAGGACACACAGAGGGCAATGCAGGTTGAGTGTTCCTTATCCAAAATGCTTGGGACCAGAAGTGTTCTCAATTTTACAAATTGTTTTTGGATTTTAGAATATTTACATTTACATAATGAGGTATCTTGGTGATAAGACCCAAATCTAAACGTGAAATTCATTTGTTTCATGTACATCTTACATACATGGCCTGAGGGAAATTTTATACAATATTTGAAATGATTTTGTGCATGAAGCACAGTTTCATGGTGTGGAATTTTCCACTTGAGGTGTCATGCTGGCACTCACAAAATTTTCAGATTTTGCAGTATTTTGGATTTTGCAGTTTGGGATTAGGATGCTCAACCTGTGTGAAAGCTAAGTCCTGCTCAGAGTATAGGACTGCGATTCTCCAGCTCAGCTGAACATTGGAATTTCCCTGGGCATCCATTAAGAATCATTTTTTTTTTCCCTTTGGGATCTTGATAAGTTGTTTAGGGCCTTTACAAGTTGCCAAGATTGGCTTTGAACTCACAATCCTCCTGCCTCAGCCTCCCCAGCTGCTGGGATTATAGGCGCGTGCATCATGCCCAGCTCTTTAAAAATCTTGGTGCCCAGGCCAGCTTCAGGAAATCAGAATGTGTGGGGTCCAGACAGTAGTTTTTAAACTTCCTAGTGATGAGCAGACGCAGCCAGGTTCGGAAGCACTGGAGGAAGAACCCTGGCCCCACTGGTGATAAGACAGCTGAACCTTGTTCTCCTGCCACCCCAGAGAGGGCCAACAGCGTGGGTGGGAGGAGACTGGAATGGTGGGTGGGAGGAGACCTAGGGGTGGACGCTAGGTGGGCAGGGGCTGTTGTGCTGCCAAGGCCACTCTTCTTTTCCCCCCCATCGGCCACGGTGCAGGTCTCTCCGCGGGAGGAAGGCACCTTGGGGGAGGGGCTCGTATTTAAGGATGTCTGGAAGCCCCCTTCTAGGAGGTGAGATTCTCTCCCGTTCTACTCCTCTTCCTGCCTGTGGACACTGCTGGCCCAGGGCACTGGCATGCTCTGTTCTGGGTGGCCCTGGGCAGGGGCTAATGCCCCCATAGGGCCCACCCAGCTCTTTAATGCAGAAGTCTATGGGGATGCCTGTGACTTTCCGTCTGATGGTTGAGCAAGAGGAGGGTCCTGAAAGAACAGATAAAGTGACATCTCCCCGCCCCCTCTGAAGAGGAAGACAGCAGGAATTTGGGTTCAAGTTCTAGGTCCCTGGTTCCCATATTCATGGCCTTGCATTTCAGGGACAAAGGCCAATGCTCCCAAGTGACGTGGCTGGTGAGGGTGGGCCCACTGAAAATGGTTCCCTTGGAGAGACCTTGGCTAGAGATAGGAGAGACCCTTCGGACAGAGGGGCTGGGTGGGACGAGTGTGCGTGGGAGCAGCAGCTGGCAGCAGAACCAGGACTAGTGACCGCCTGAGCCAGGAGGCTATGGCCGAGAGAGGCTGCTCTGTGGCTGGGCTTGCCTGTGGCCGCAAGGGCAGCATCAACATGTTAACCACTCAGGAGACCACCATGGACTCAGCTAGCCCTTAGACTGGACCAAGTTCTGGTCGGATCATGGTCACTCTGCCCGGGGCGGCGGGGGGGTAATTGGGAGCACTCACGGGCCTCTTTTGGTGGAGAACTTTGTAGGGAAGATGGATGATTTGTCAGCTCCGAAGGATCTGCTTCGAACCCCTTATCATGGTAAAGTGGCACCTTCTGCCTCGTGGGGGGACCCTCTGCCTCCCAGTTGCCACCCTGAAACCCAGGCTTTCTTAGGAAGCCTCGTGCTGTCACTTCTCAGCGTCACCCATTTATCCTGAACAACTAGGTGTGGTAAGTTCACCACCGTGAGAACCGGGCTCCGAGGACCGCAGGACTGGCCAGACTGGGGAGAGGTGGCCCTCAGAATGGACCCTCAGCCCCTGGTCTTCGGGGGAGGTAGGTGGAAGGGTCAGAAGGCAGAGGCCAGACCAGCAGTGGGCAGCAGGGAGTCCAGCAGGGGGCTCCAGAGGGCAACGCTGGCCCCCAGAGGCGAGTGGATCTGGGAGAGAGAGCAGGGTCTGGGTTCCCAGGGGCTCCTGGGCGGCAGTCCTGCCTCTGTTTCTTGCTAGCCGTGTGAACTTCCCGTGCTGACTTAGGTTCCTCCTCACCTCAGCCAGGTGAGTTAGAACTCCTCACCGTCTGGAGGGCTGGACCATCCACCAAACGGCTCGTGTATGTTGCACATTGAACCTGGAGCACAGAGCGGGTTTGGAATTCATCAGTTCCCTGTCCCTCCTCCTGTGGGAAATGGGGTGCATGCTGGAGCTGGTCTTGTAAAGAAGTCAAGGGCTCAGTCACCGGGACCTGGCATTGGTGGGGACCGTCTGCTCCCCTAGGGAACAGATCCCCATGGCCTTGCCAGACTCCAGGACCACCCTAGCACCAGAGTTATCTCTGGAGGGAAAATGGACCCATTTTCCTACTTTCTCCATAAATCCCGCTTGCTCACAGCCACCTCAGCCCCTCACATCTCCCGAGTCCTGGACTTGTGTCCTGGCCTCTGCCCTTACTTCCCTGTGCCAGGGGTCTAGAACTTGAACCCAGATTCCTGCTGTCTTCCTCTTCAGAGGGGGCGGGAGATGTCACTGTATTTGTCTTTCAGGACCCTCCTCTTTCCCCAACCATCAGACGGAAAGTCACAGACATCCCCATGGACTTCTGCATTAAGGAGCTGGGTGGGCCCTATGGGGGCATTAGCTCCCTGCCCAGGGCCGCCCAGAACAGAGCATGCCAGTGCCCTGGGCCAGCACGGCCCCACCATCAGGAGGGAAGCTCCTGCAGGTCCTGGCGTGATCTGGGAGTGGGGCTGTGCAGGAACAAGGTCAGAAGCTGGTAAGGCTGACGTGACCCTGAGCCAGCAGCCCGGGGCTCCCTGAGTTCCCTACACCTGAAGTGGGTGGGTCCCTAGCGCCTTGGATGGGGCTGTGCCCCTGGGTAGGGGCCAAGGACCTGAGTGGCCAAGGCTGGGCCTGCTTCTTGCTGGAATTCATAATCAATCTTTCTCCGTTCCTGGAGTTGTTATGTTTCAGGCTGGGTCTCTGTGCCCTGCACATTCAATTACTCCACGTAGGTTTCATAGTAGTTGCTGACGCTCACTGAATGCCCTTTTTTTTTTTTTTTTGTTTTTTGGTGCCCAGCCTTTCTAAGTGCTAATTTAATCCTAAAACAACGGTAGACAGATATTATGATTGTACCTAGAGAAAACTGAGACACGGGAAGGCAAAGCCCATGCCCGGTTACTAACTGGTACAGAGTCCCATTCACAGTCATGCATTTTGACGCCATGAATCAGGATGGTGCTCCCTAAGTGTGTGTGCAACTGGACTGAATTGGTGGCTGATTCGACTCTGTGTTGCTGGCTCCTCCTCCTACTCACTGGTGCCTCTATTTTTAGGGTGACTGTTTAAGATCCGAGGTGTAGGTGCTCCTCCCGGGGTAGGGGAGGGGGCTGCACTTCTACCCAGCACCCAGCACCCAGCACTCCACGTTGGAAGGGGCCGTCCTACACTTGTGCTGACCAGGCTAGAGGAGGGCCAGGGTGGAGAGGCGCTCTTGCCTACCCCACCTGGGAAGGAGTTTTGCTCTGGCCTTGTTCCATTTGGCAGGAGCAGCAAGACTCATTTACTCTCTGATGGAATTTACTAGGCTCAACACCCCCGGGAGTGAAATATGGGTTATGAAAGGAAGGTGGTAAACAAACCCATCCGTCTCTGTAGGGTACATGACACTCTCGATGGAACATATTCTGTTGCTACATGCCGGGGAGTCCGGGGATGGTTTCAGTCTTGTTAGAGATGCTTGCCATGTTTTCTTTGTTTACTTTAATCTTCTGAGAATGTGGACGAACAACCTGCAAGATGTTGCCTCTTCCGGCTCTGCAGAGTTCTTAACTCACCACCACCACCATGTGTGGATGAGGTACATCATGTCCATCACTAGTTTTTCCCAAGTTGCCGTAGCAAAGTGCCACAGATCGGGTGGTTTGGAACCACGGGAATGTATTGTCTCCCAGTTCTGCAGGCTGGAAGTCTGAGGTCAACGTGTTGGCAGGGTTGAGCTCCCTCTAAGGCTCTGGGGGAGAATTCTTCCTTGCCTCTCCAGCTCCTGGTGTTGTTGGGACACTGTGGCATCCCTTGCCTTTAGGTGTCACTGTCATCTTTCCCCTTGTGACTTTACGTCATCTCCTCTCTGTGCATGTCCGTCTCTGTGCTCATCCTCCTCTTTTGTGTAAGGACATCAGTCCTATTGGATTAGGACCCACCCTGTTGACCTCCTTTTAACGTGATTTGCTCTGTAATTCTGACATCGTGGGGGTGAGGGCTTCCCCATACCTGTTTTGGGATGTCCTGACTCATCACCTTGACAAGTGACTTCATGTCTTAGTGTCTCGGTATCTCTACCCGGGGCTGCTAACGCAGCATCGTGCATACTTCAGAGGGTTGTGGAGATGAATCAAGAGCTTGGAGGACAGTCAGATGCTTTGTCACCTTGACCTTCTTATTACAGGAGGTTTGGGCACTTGCTAAGTTTTCCAACAAGGACTAGAAACCTCGGTCCCTGGGATCCGGGCTTGGATCAGGCCCAGCAGCGTGCCTCGTGGACGGACCCTGAGTGGCGAACTGTGCTCACAAGCAGGGAGCCCAGCCTGCACAATGATTTTTTTTTTCATTTGTTTTTTTATAGAATTGTCCAAGTCAGCAAATTCAAATGCACATGGGGAAGTGGCAGAGAGCTTCATCCTTCAGTCTTTAGCATGGGGGAAATCCACCCATCCTCACCTACAAAGAGAGTGTTTGGCCTGCAGTGAGTCTGAGGCCCATCCTACCCAACAGTCTGTGGGTCTATGGATCTACAAGTAGAAGGCCCAACCCGGACTTTGGTCAGACTAGGTGCTTCCAAGCCCCAGTGAATATTCTGCTTGGTCCCTTCAGGATTGGGCCTGAGGTGGCCAAGAGGCCTGGGAAGGCTCTTGAGAATGGGCCTGGCTTTATGGACCCAGAAGAATCAGAGCAGGGGCTGGGAGCACAGGGGGTTCTTAGATGCTCCAGAAAATTAACAACGGTGCCAGTTCTGGAGCGTCCAGAGCCTTCCTGCCACCTGTCCGTCAGGGCAGCAGCATCCCTTTATAAAGGCTGAACTTCCTTGGCCCCGCTCCTGGAGAGGCCTCCATTGAGAGCCAGGCTCAGGAGGGCAAGTCACGGGGGCTTGTCTGCCATCTTCACGTTGACGTCTTCATGACCGTGATTGTGGGGAGGGTGGCCAGGATGACAGTGGAGTCATTTGCTCTCCTGACGAGAGGGGAGGTCTGCTTCCGGGAGCATCAGGATAGGGGCTCTCTCTCCCCCCACCAGAAGTACCAGTGTGAGAGTAAATCAGGGCTGGGGTCCTTTGGCAGTGATCGAGTCAGGAGAGTGGAACCCTCGTCAATGGGATTAGTGCCCTGTAGCAAGGACCCCAGGCAACACTGCAGTTAGACGGAAGGACTGAGTTGTAGGGTTCGGTGGCACAGTGGGAAGTCTGCAGTTACCAACGATGAGACACACGGTTTCAAACAGACAGCGGAGAGGATTTTGAACGTGCTCATGAAGAAATAGTGAAAGTTCAAGGCGATGAGTGTGCCGATTACCCTGATTTGATCGTTGTACATTGTGGATAGGAACTGAAACATCACCCCATAGATATGTCCAATTGTTATGTGGTCATCAAAAATAATAACTGGAAAATCTAAAAGGCTCTCAGAGAGCTCTCTCGCCCTCTTTCTGTCCTGTAAGGACACAGTGAGAGGATGATCATCCACAGTCTTGGGGAGGCCCTCACCAGAACCTGACCATCCAGCACTTTGATTTGGGACTTTTGTTCTTGAGGACAGAGAAGAAATGTCAAGTTCCAGCCTCAGGTCCTTTTTAACATGCAGCCTGCACTAGTGAAGGCCCTGCCCTGCTTCACTTTTAGTCACGGCTTTGAGAAACAGATCAGCCTGAGTGAGCGTAGAACTCGCATGTTTTAAAAAGCATTTAAAAGTCTGTGAAGAGACACTCTGCGCATGAATCCAGGCCAACAGAATGTTCTGAAGAGAGACACCTGGAACAGATAGTCATGATTGGTTATCAATGCATTATCACTGGGAGGCGTGTGACTGTTCATCTTCAGTGTGCGGTGTGCACTGTTCATCGTTTGGTTTGTGATTTTACCGAGCAATCCCTAAGACGGAATCAGAATGATATCACCTCTTCCAACAGCGTCAGCCTCATTGGTGCCCTTGCTTCTCCTGGATTAGTGTAGTCAGATCAAAGCTCAGGAACTCCCGAGTAACATATTGCAAACGATACGGGTGGCAACAGATAATGCCAACTGCCCAGAACAAATCCAGCGAGGGTAGACATCTGAATGGCTCTACCTTGTGGAAGGAATTGTCCAGTGCAAGGGACCTGCCTGGGTGCTGCATAGAGAACGTCTCACTGGCTATAATGAAGATGGTGCCTGGTTGACATCTTTATGATTGCTATTGTATCGTCCCTGGAATGAGGGTCCTTAGGACCTAGAGCGATGCTGAGCTGGGCGCAGGTGCTCAGAACAGAGCCCGTTAGTAAAATAGGCAAATGAATGAGGATGTTGACACAGACCTTGCTTTTTTGTGAGCTTGGTTAGTATAAATCAAGTCCCATTTCTCTGTTGCCCTGATTAGACACTGAGGTTCAAGTCCTGTTCTCATCCAGCCTGGCAACCTTGGCTTCACCTCTGTCCTATTAGCTGTCCTTTATGATTCAGCCTTGGAATTTTTTTTTGCACTCACTTGCTTATCTACCTGCAGGAGCTAAAGACAAAAACCAGTGGTGGAGCTCTCCACCCTGGGAGGCAACACAGCAGAACTACCTGGGGAGCCTAAGGAGCATCCACCGGCCCCGCCTCTTGTAGGTTGAAAGTGGGGTGGGGCATCAGGTTTTGAGGAAAGCTTCCTGGGGTGACCTGCATGTACAGCCAGAGCAGAGAACCAGTGGAGTAGTGCGCTGCAAAAATTTGGTGCCATTGGAATCATGTGGAGGTCTTGTTCCACATAGATTGCTGGGCCCCACCCCTAGTTTCTGATTCAGTAGTCTGAGATGGTGTCTGAGAGTCTGCAGCTCTCTTAAGCTCCCAGGATGTTGTGACTGCTGTCAGTCTGGGTGAGGCTTCAAGAACTGCTGCCATGGGCCTCTGTCATGGCTGCCCCTAATTCCTTGATCCAGCATGTTTCCTGCTTCCTACCCCTACTGTCCTGGCTCTTTTCCTTTTTGTAACTTGACTATTCCCCTATACTAGTCTGCCTTTTGCCCTGGGATATTCCGACAGGGTATAGAAAAAAAAATAATCATTTTTCCCAGTCCAAAGGAGATGGGAATGATGTCTTCAGTCTGTTTCTGTTACTATAACAAAATACCCAAACTGGGTGATTTATAAAGAATAGAGGTTTATTTCACTCATGGTACTGAAGGTTGCGGAGCTCAAGGGCATGGTGCTGGCATCTGCTTGGCATCTGGTGAGGACTTTCTTGCTGTATCATAATATGACAGAAAGTATCACACAGTGAGACAGAGCAGGTGTGCTGGCTCAGGTCTCTCTTCCTTTTTTTTTTATATAAAACTACTAATGCCACCAGGGAGACTCCACCCTCATGACCTCATCTAATCCTTAATTGCTTCCCCCAAAACCTCACCCCCAGATATTGTTAACATAGGACCTTGGGGATTAAGTTTCTAACGTATGAACTCTTGGGCCACACTTGCAAACCATGGCAGATGGTGTTCTACTGGGGGTGGGGGGTGGTTAATGGACCACCCAATAGGGAACTGAGCACAGAGTGCCCACCGTCTGACCTTAGACGAGGCCTTAGGGATGGCAGAATGGCCCCAGGACTGGGGGCATCTGGGCACCAGAGCCAGGACTGCTGCCACCTGGAGATCACCCAGAGCAGGGCGGAGGGACCTGTGCCAGCTCACCCTGGCTTCTCTCTGTGTCTCTCTTCTTCTTATCTCTCTGAATTGTCCCCTTCTGGCTCCTTCAGGCTCAGAGGGATTCGGTGGACCTTTGACTCTTTGAGTTTACGTAGGAGAAGTCCAGCTTCTCACAGAAGCTAACCTGCCTCTTTCCGGGGCCCAACTCCAAATTCATAAGAAAAAGAACGTGAGCCTATTTCAGGAGCCAGTCCCTGGGGTACGATAACCCCGTGACTCAGGGAAGGGTGTCATAAGTACAGGAATACTACTGCTTAGGTGTGGCAGGCCTAGCAGATGAGGGATGACTACTATGGAAAAGAGTGCTCTTGTACTCACAGTCCCAAGAGGAGGTGGCAGGCCATGGAGCCGTACGGGGACACACCCGGGTTGGTGCAGGAGGCAGAGGGAGAACAGGAGCCGCCTGCATTGTGATTTCTACTGGAAGCAGCGGGCGAGGCAGGGTGGCTGGCTTTGGATTGGCTAGTTTGAATAGCATCATCGGGCTCCGGGGCTGAGAGGCATCCCTGGTTGTCTGGTATCTGGGCCTGGGGTGATTGAGTCAAGAGGTAGTGGCCCAGAGCGGGAAAGCCCGACAGAGCAGGTGGGTGGGCCGTGGGCTTTGGACTAGTGGGTTGGAGAAGTGCATTTCTGGGACTCTGCCCATTATCTCTAGGAATTGGCTAGTCCCAGAAGAGGCCATCCTGCCAGGGCCAGCAAGCCCCAGAGGTCAACTCAACAGAAGACAGAAAATAAAGACATGGTGAATGCAGGGTAGTCGCAGAGAAAAGTGGAATTATTGGCTTTCCTCTGGGTGACACGGAGAAGGTATAATCAACAGAACCTTCTTAAAGTCTCTTTCTTCAAAACAATGTCCGGTCTGCCCTTGGCCGAGATCAGAGTTATTCCTGACAGGTGTAGAATCAAGTTATTTTTAAAAATTATTTTTCTCAGCTCAAAGGAGAATGCTAGGTCCATTTTCTATTGCACCCTGGTGGGTAACTGGCCCCTTCTCTGAGCTCAGCTGGTCTCTCCAGTGCTAGCTTAAGGGGCCTGGCCACCCACTCCTCCCTGGGGAATCTCTGTCACAGTTCCTGGACTGGCAGTGGCTGTGATTTCACGCATCCAGGGGCAAGTGCGAAAGCTCCCACAGCATGGGGTGAGGTGGAACCCTGTGGTCCCCACACAGAGTGTCATTTCCAGTGGAAGAAGGAGTGGCAACTACTGGCAGGATGCAGCAGGAACGTGGATTCCCCTTGGTGGGTGACCTCATTCCAGCGGTAAGGCCTTCTGAGCCAAGATGCTGGGTCTGCTAGTGTCCACCTGCCTTGGGAGGACAGGAGTGTTCTGAAGACGACAAGCCAAAGGGCCCTGCCTGAAGTTTTGTACCTGACAGCGAGACTAGCATCTTGTGCTACACGGGTGGGTTGGTCTGAGCTTGTTATTTTATAGAACAGGACACAGGTTGAGAAGCAAGGGGGCCCTGCAGCGGGTTCAGGCTCAATCGCTGCTTTGCAGAAGCTCGGGGCCCAGATGCCAGCTGAATCAAGGAAACTGTTCTTCATGTGACCGAGAGATCATTCCAAAGCAGAGCAGGTCCCGTGAGTCAGGGAAAGGGTTGCCTAGAAGCTGAAGGTGATACAGCAGCTGGGAATGGATGAGGTGAGTGGTCAGAGGATGGGGTGGGGGTGTGAGCAAGGATGGCCAGAAGGGCCACTGACCCAGGACTCACAGTCAGGAAAGGTTGTGGACGATGACTTTCAGGTTTTATCTCAAACGGGTTATGCATATGAGGTCACTTTGAGACCTAAACCATTTACTTTCTAAAGGTAAACTTTTAAAATAAAGCTGGGCATGGGTCTTTAAGATTTAATATACTAAGAGTTTCAAAATTGCAGTGTCTGGGGTCTCTCTTCTTACCTCCCGGAGGCCCTGCCACATATTGGCTGGAAGCAGTAAGAATTGTTCGTGAAGCATTGGGGGGCTGGGCAAACCTTGGGGGAGCTAGAAGGAAGGGCAGCAATTCATTAAAAAAAGAATCAAACATATCACACACGCGCGCGCACACACACACACACATATCACACATGCACACCTGACACACGTCTGGGAGTCCTAGCTTAGAGACCACACTTAAAAATTTGTTTGGTTCCATTTTCACTGTAAGTCTAAAGCCCATTCAGTCAATCATCTATTTGTAATTTGCACTTCTAACAGAAGCCCAGAGGAGCCCAGGAGATATTGGCTGGAAGAGCTGGTGGGTGGGGTGGTGGGGGCTGAGAGGAGGGAAGGGGAATGTGGAGAGTGGGCGGGGCGGGGGGTGGGTCTGGAAGAATGGCCGAGGCCGGTTTGGGCGTTGGAACCCCATCATTTTTGTCTGATAGTCTTCCTGCTAAGCCTGGTGGGAATAAATGTAGCATCAGATCCCGTCATGATGGGTCCGTGGGAGACAGGGACCCCAGGACTGGAGCCGGACCTTGACGTGAGCGGAATGAGCGCAAAGTCAGATGCTGGAGGCGGCCGTGTCTCAGCACCTCTCAGCTCTAGGTGCCTGACAAGACTGACTTGGTTGTGTCCATGAGATCCTCAGGACTGGGGTCTTCTCTGCTTGCAACAGACGGGGAAGTGAGGCATCTGGACCACTGGCAGAACACGTCCCACTTGATTTCCATTCTGCCCACTCGTGCAGAATGGAAATCAAGTCTGCATCCCAAGCCAATCGTCCCCCTTTCTGGTTCTTAGGGAAAAGGAGTGTTTCATCTCTTCTCCGGAGCAGCAAGAGTTGGGCCCACCTCCAGGAGTGGCCTGTTGGTATCCTGTGAGGCCTGTTTCTAGGGTTTCTCCCATCCCATGGGCGAAGGTTATCGAATTAAGGCCATCAAATCATTTTGTAAAACCCTAACAACCACAAAAATAATGATAAATAAAACAGGGAAGTTGTGAAGGAAGGGGATCTTGTGCGCTTGTGCCTCATTAGAATGATGGCAGAAGACTCTGCCAGAACCACAGCTTTGTACATAGGCAACCACAATCTTATTCAAAAAAACAAGACAAAACAAAACAGAAAAATACTTCTGCAAAAACTCTGTCCAACAACTTCCTGTTTCATCTTTGACTGAAGCCACTCTTGCTATTGATCCTTATAGCCAAAGGTTACTATTTCAAAATAAAGCATATAAACCTCTTCCTTTTTTTCCCTTAAAAACTTCCCTTGGCCTCAGCCTCCTTGAGTACAGACACACGTTGCTTAGGACACATGTGTTTCCCTTGCAATATCTGTTCCTGAAAAAATCAATGATCTCTGGAGACTCTTTGTGTTATTTAGTTTTGGACATGTGCAAAAAAGATCTGGGACCCCACCACCCCACCCACCAGCTATTCTAGCCAACATCCACCCATGGGTGGAAGGAAGTCTCCATGATAGACTGGGCCTGGGTGCCCGTGGGAGGGGCAGTAGGCATGGAGATGGGACTGAGTTCCAGTTGCCTGCCACCTAGGCTTTGAGTCCTGGGGGAGAACAGGCTGGAGAGAGAGTGGCCTGTGGCCATCCGTGTTGCAACTGGCCTCCCTGGAATTCTTTTCCTTTCCCAGTTTCTCTCTTGGAAACTCATTATGGGAGAAAAGAACTAAAAGGAAAGACTGGAACACAAAAGCTCTTCCACAATGAAGATGGGACTTTCTCTGTACTCAGTGGCAAAATCAAATTGCTCCTGTAAATCTCAAGGCATACCCCTATCTCCCTTTCCCAGACAATCTTCACCTTGGGCGTGAAAGGAATGATGGCATTCCAGTCCACAACTATGCAGAGTCATTTTCTTTCTAAAGAAATGGGGTCTTGCTGTGTGGCCCAGGTTGGCCCTACACTCCTGGGCTGCCGCGGTCTCACAGTGGCACACCACCATGCAGGCCAGAACCTCTTTGCAAAGTCTCTGTTTAGAATTGTAAAGCTCACACTGAAAACTGGAAGGAAACTTTCAGCTCACGATGGGATCAACAATGGAGTCAAAGATGTCTATGTCCCTATCCCTAGAAACTGTAAACAGGCCATGTAATATGTTAAGGATTTGGGGAGGAGGGAGATTATAGTGGGTTATTTGTGTGGAACCCAAAGGTGATCAAAAGAGTCCCGCTAAGAGGGAGGTGAGAGACCCAAAGGAGAAGAAGGTGATGTGACATACTCTGGGGTTACAGAAAGGAAATCTGCAGGTGCTCAACGGGGTCTGCACAAGGAAGTCGGCATTGCTCATCCGTGATCCTATCCCACTGGGACCCGAGTCACACTTCCAACCTCTGGAGCGACAATTGTTTTAAGCCACTAGTTGTGGTCATTTGTTACAACAGCAGTAGCAAATGGACACAGAGCACTCACTGTACAGGTGAGGAGGCTGAAGCCACCTGGAGTTGATATCTGAATTGTCAGTATGTCTGTAAGTTACCTATGTGGAGGGGATAGTCATCCTTCTGCTCCATGAAGAAGACATAGAGTTGTTTTTTTTTTTTTTTCCTGTGATTGACAAGTAGACCAGGGCAGGCCTTAAAATTCTCTTTTTGAGGTTTTTATAGCTAAATTTTGTCCTAGGGGCTTAATGACTGTATTTTCTAGCCGCTCAATTCTGGAACTCTGATCTGATAAGAATGAGTTGAGTTGGTGACGGTAATACGCTGGAGTATTTGAAGCTGAGGTTGTCGTGAAAAAACAGATACATGACATAGAGACCAACAGGTGCCTTCCTCCTCTTTCCAAGCTTCCCTCTTACCTTCCCCCCTCCGTCGGCCTGCACATCACGAGGAAGCACAGAGGTCAGGGCCTCGCCACAGGGTCTTTAGAGGGCGCTGCTGATTTGTGAGCCAGAACTGACCCTGGAAAGGCCTCCTTCATTCTAAAAAGTGAAGGATCATTGCTTCAATCAGCGCAATAAACACCCTGAGCAACGTTCCCCTCAGAGGATTTCGAGATGCTCTAGAACGTTCTGTGCCTTGCGCATTTCCCATCAGCTAGTGGAGAAGTTGAGCTGAGGGTTGCCATACACCGTGGCTCATGAGAAGATGATGGAAGAGACAGGAGAAGTAGCCATTGCCCTGTGACTCCTGCAGCAGGCTGGGGGGTTAGTCGCAGGTGACTGTCGAGTTCGAGGATTAGTTCTTGGAAGGACTCTTCAAGCAATCCTGTGACTCTGTGATTGACTTGTCCCATAGAAAAAAATAAAAAAGGAAGGTTATGCAAATTCCTCTTTCTAGGTCACAGGATCAGCAGTTACCCTTCAGGCCAAGGGCAGATTGCATGATTTCACTTCCCCTCTGGGCAGCATTAAGCCCTGGGCTGCCTGTGTGGGTTAGCAAAGAAGACCCCCAACAAGGAAGATCAGCTGGGAGGGATGTGTTCACTCGGGTACAGTGAGCGGGGCCAGGAGGACTGGATTATGTGCATGTCCTTTCTTCTGGGGTGATGATGGTATTTAGGAAAAGCTTCCTGGTGGGGGGGAATTCATACCCTCAAAATTTATTTGGTTTAACCCCAAGTTTATAGCTTCCTTTTCAATCTTACCATGTCAAAAGGATGGGACAAGTATTACTCTCTCATCCGATGTTTGCAAAATGAATACACCTATGTGGGAATGTAATATACCCTTTGTCCAACAAACTCCACTCTGGGGTATTCCCAGCTTCCTTAAGAATTCTACCCTTCATGAAGTCAAAATCCATCATGTCATTTCACTCTTGGCCCTCCTAAGTGCCTGTACCCCAGTTTTCTCTTTTTAAACTGGAGAATGGATTTTATTATCCCCGAGTTTCCATCTAGGTCTAACATTTTTCTCAGATGTTATTTACTCCATCTGAGTTGAAACCTCTGAGAGTTACCTTTCTTGCTAGGAAGAGAATAACACTAGGGCCAAATGGGCCCTTTGACTTTGTGCCATTTGTTCTGGGTATGAAATTCCCAAGATTCCTGCAAAAAAGTTTTCATATCTGCCCTTTTTCACCTATAAGAATGTGAAGATTTGAATCAACCGGGCAGAAAAGTGTCATCAAAGTTAATGTTTGATTTTAAAGTCTGTTTTGAAAAGCATTCTTCTTTTCCATCCACCAATAGGGGGACCCTGAACTACACCCCTCTAGGCTATGTGACATTTCCTAACATCTGTGAGGGAACCCCGAGACTGCAGAGGCCGTGCAGGGCTGATGGCTCAGGAAGGTTCAAGTCTGGTTCTCGCCTTTTGGGGGAGGCTATGGCCAAGTTCTTATGCTCCTCTTCTTGGCTTCCTGTTCATAGCAAGGAGAGCCCTGGGCCACCAGTTCTTTGAAGTCCTGTCTGGACTGACCCACATGGATTTGAATCAATGAAGTAGGAGGTGTTGACCAAAATTGGTTCTGTGCAGGTGTGGTCTATAGAGGACCTGGGGGTCTATGGACCAGCTCCAGAGGCAGCTGCAGGTCAGGCTCACTGTTCATGGAGGGGACACATGTGGGTCAGAGGAGCAAGCCAAAGCACCTTCAGGCCCCGTAGAAGGTAGATGAGATAGTTGTTTTATATGGATGTGATTTAGTGACTTAGTCCACTGTCAATCGGAATAGAAACTACTCAGACAAATTCCACAAACTGGAAGAAAAATTTAAAAAAAATAACACCTATCACCTGGCAATGAAAAAGTCATGTAAGAATGAAATAAAAGAGAAAGAAAAAAGAAGAAACCAGGGGCTGGGGTTGTGGCTCAGTGGTAGAGTGCTCACCTAACATGCACGAGGCACTGGGTTTGATCCTCAGCACCGCATAAATGTAAAGATATTGTGTCCACCTAAAACTAATAAAAATAAACCCTTAAAAGAAAAAGAAGAAGAAACCATAGACTTAACCTTAATCTTCCCTAGATCCCAGAATGATTCCTTGGAGGTGGGATTGGGGACCAATTGTGCTGCTGGTTTGAAGATCTGCTTTTACCTTTAATGGGACCGTGGTTGAGTGGAAAAACACACAGCACTTTAAAACCACTTCTCAGCTGGAAATACGTAATTTTTAAAAAGTCACAAAAAATAGGGAAACTTACCCAGAGTTTCCTTGGCCACTTCCCCATCTGGTGATCATGGCCTGGGGGCGCTGCCCTGAGGAGGAAAAAGGTGTGTCCACCATCACCCAGTTGGAGCCAGTGACACAGCCTGGTTAGGAAATCCCAGGGTGCAGGAGGGTATAAATCCCTGCCTGGACAGCTGTGCTTCCACTGAAGGTGAAAGTCTGGCCTGGCAGCCTTCCCCAGGCAAGAAGCAACAAGGGGCAAGAATGCAGAGCTGCAGGTAAGAGGCTTTGGAGAGAAGGAGGGAGAGGAGGAGGAGAGGAGGAGGGAGAGCAGGAGGAGAGGAGAGAAGGAGGAGAGGAGGAGAGGAGAGGGGGAAACCAGGGAGTCAGAACCGCAGAGTCTGCTTCTGGTACAACCTCAGGCAACTCTCCTGATTTCTCCTGACCTCAGGTAACTCATCTGGGTGGCCTTCCTCATTGGTGACCTTCTTCACCTGTGTGAAGGTGACCTTGCGTGTTCCTTGATGTTTCTGGGCTTCAGTTTTTCTTCCATAAAAGGGGCTGGATCAGAGGTTTTCTAAGGGCCTTCCTCGATTCCTCTGGAACGCCACAGGAGGAAAGGGGACTGACCTACGCCCAGTGTGGAGGCTTTCTCCCCTGGAAGGCTCTTGGGGCGTTTCTCGTGTGGAAGGCTTGGTCTTGTAAGAGCATGGGACTTCTCTAGTACCTGAGCTCTCAGGGCGAGCTGGGCACCCCGTGGTGAGGGGAGACACAGTGGTGTGAACTGTGTGCCCCCGGGGCTAAGTGGACTGCATGTTCAAAGTCCAGCTTTGCCTTTTGCTGGCTGTGAGATGTTAGGCAATTCACCCTCTCGGTGCCTCAGTTTCCCCATCCCAAAGTAGGGATCATACAGTCAGTGAATCTGAGTAAAGCTGAAACCTCTTGGAATAGTGCCTGGCCCAAAGAAGGGGCCACAGACGTGTCTGTTTGCACTCTTTTTAAGTAAGAACCCCACCCCTCTTGGAGGGCTTCCCTCTTCAGTCACCCTCTGGCTTGGCCTCCTGGCATGGTGTGATCTTGGTCAGACCTCCTCATCTCTGTTCCCTCTGGTGTCAACTGAGGTGGTGGATCTAACCAGCGATTCCCAGGAGGTCCCAGTGCTCCCTGTCTGCAGGGGAAGGCTCCATCCCACCTCTCACCAGGCCCACCCTTTCCCTGCCCCGATTTTCCCTGCTTTGCCTCCCAGAGGCCATGGGCTTGTGTTTCCCCAGCTCAGTGTGGTATCCCCACATGCACAAGCAGAAGACAGCTCCTTCCTTTAAGCCACAGTTAACAGCATGTCCGTTTCCTTTGTATTCTTCTGTGGCTCTCCTAAGAATTACGAGGGAAGCCTGGCTTAGGGGTTGTGGGGCTGTGGGGATGTAGTGTCAGTTGATCTGGAAGCACCTTCCCAGCGCTGTCGGTGAGGCTTCTCCACTCCTGGCACAACCGCCAGGTGATCCCAACACCCACAGAGCCCAATCCCTCCCCTCTGTATCCCAGGATAGCAGAGTGGGTTTCGAGTGACAACGCGGTCCACGTAGTATTAGAAGTGCAGATTCAGGTGGCCTTTTTATGTTACTACCAGTTGCCTTCCACCTGGGGACACTTCATCTGGACAGTGCCTTTGGCTGGGGTTGTCAGACTTAAGTCGGCCTCAGAGTCACTGGCAGGTTTATCACAGCACAGATTGCTGGGCGCACCTACAATTTCTCATTAGTGGATATGGGTCAGGTCTGAGGACTTGCATTTTAATAAGTTCCCACGTGACTGGGGAGTTGCTGGTCTAGGGACCACACTTTGAGAACCACTTCTTGAGGAGATAGGTTTCAGGTCCAGTGGAAGCCTGTCAGGGAGTTGTTTTGAGATAAGTGTTTCTCCTAGCACCTGGGAGTCTTGTTAATGTGCTCTTCCTTAGGTCTCAAATGGGGCCCGAGAATCTACATTTCTCACGATTGCTATTCATTTTGCTGGCCCATGGACTACACTTTGAGTAACAAGGCTTTAGATAATTTCAAGAGACTGCTCCTATTTGGGAGCAATGAATAAGTTAATGTAAATATTTGGGTGGATCTTAAATTTCCTAGAACTAATATTCACCAGAAGGCTTTCTGATATGTGTGTGATAGGTAAAGTTCTAGGATGACTCGAACTTCCACTGATTCATGCCCTTATATAATCCTCTCACCCGAGTGAGGCTAGGATATGTGACTAGATGGAAGAGCACACCCATGCATTAGGTGGCCATATATGGTAAGGGCGAAAGGATTTTACAGATGTCATTTAGGTTCCCAGTCAGTTGACTTGAGGATCATCAAAAGAAAGAGCTTGCTCAGTGGGCCCGACCTAAGCAGTCAGACTCTCTGTAGGAGGGGTAGGGGCCAGGGTCAAGGGACCAGAGATGATTGAAGCAGCAACAGATCTTCTGTGAGCCTTGAAAAAACAAACTGTCCTGTTGTGGAGAGGGTCACGGGGACCAGGTGGCCTCTGGGGCCTGAGCATGGGCCCTGGTGGGCAGAGATCAAGGGAAGGGAGACCTGAGTCCCCCAATCACAACCACGGTGTGGGCTGGGAACGGGAACCTAAGCTCAGGGAAGGAGCAGAGTTCACACTTGACTTCAGTTTTGTGGGGTTCTGTGCAGAGACTCTGGGTAAACTCAGCCCAGACATCTGACTTAGAGCAAATAGGTTACGTTGGCTGCGCCATCATACAGTGTCCTTTGAGGATACTTCTCTTTGAGTGCCATGCATCCAGTTTACACTGCAGGGATGACATGGAACAGGTCAACTCAGGACACTACCGTATTATTTCCTGTTCGTGCTATGTCGTCATTGTTGGTCAACTGTGTCAGACCATGACGGCTCCACGTGGCCACTCGAGGGCACGGGCCGCTTTGCAAGCAGTACTTGCGCAGTCCACTTGCAGGAATCATGCTGTTTTGACATGAGTGCTGGAAGGGGAGGGGATTATTCCTATTTAACCAGAGGAGGAACAGACAGGAGCCCACGGGCGGCTCAGTAGATGGAGGCAGACCTCAGCCTGTCAGGAGGGCACGGCCATGTTACCAGGGTGGCATTGATAGAGGAGGGCTCAGCCATCACCGGGGCAGGAGCAGAGAGGGCTGGCGGGTTGAACACCAGCAGAAAAGTGAGTGAGTCTGGAAGTGGCACCATGCCTCCCAGTGCTGTGTCACGCCTAACGCCAAAGGCATGGAGGCGAACTCTTTGAGTGCCCCAAAGTCAAAAAGAGCCAGGTGTCTTTGAACATTGCCTGTGCTGTCGCTGCCATATCCTGCTGTTGAGTCAGGTGGGTTGGAGTGGAGGGGCAGGACCAGGGTTTCAGAATGTCACCTTCGTGGAGCTGTTGTTGCCAATGGCAGCGAGCTGGTGGAGCCTCGGGAAGCGGAGAGAAGCCAGAAGGGTGAAGTGTGGGTGGGAAGGGACACTTACCCACAGCCCCAGGGAAGAGCCAAAGGGTTCGGGGGGGGGGGGGGGGGGAACTTCTGGAGCCTGTGGAAAACCCAGAGAGTTTTGGGCTGTCTTTGGACCAAGGACCGGGTTTTCCTGTGGCAAGGGATTTTCCCACACAGAATGCATAAAAAACTTCTCGGTGTTTTTAGGCATTTGTTGTTGTTGACTTTGACTTTTCCCTTCGATATTCTGGATTCAAGGGTCAGGATGGCTGCTGCCCTCGTGACCCTCAGGGGACAGGCCATGCTGGGGAAACACATCTTCCACTGAGTGGGAGGTGATTTTTCAAAGCCTAAAAAGAAAAGAAAAAAAACCCACATCTTTTCTGAGAACTTAACAACCTTGGAAGGAAATATTTCTAAAGTAGCGCCTACCGATCAGAACGGATGCCGCAGCATCTGCTGCTGGACTACATAGGTCTCTGGGGAGCCTCGGGAAGGCAGAGGTGGCAGAGGGCAGGGAGCTCAGTGCCTGGGCAAAGTGCTTACTCACTAACTGTTCTGGCGGTGCTTTCTAAGGTGGCCTCCCTCTTTCTGAGTACCCTGCAGCCTATCTCTCGGGGACCTTGTGCTTCAGCAGGGAGGCCCATCTTAGTACCTCCCTTTCTCCTCCAGACACATAGCAGAAAGTCTGGATCTCTCCACAGGGACACAGAACTGAGGGCAGTAGGAAATGAACACTCACACCCCTTCTACCAACACGCCACTCCATTGTTTCCATTCTTCCTTGGTGCCCCCATCTTGGTGAGGGCTCCTAACCTTAACAAAGAGGGGTTCCTGCAGACACCCAATTTGGAAGTGGAGCAAAAGTTCCTCTTCGTTAAGCTTCACTCTTTTTCATCTTTGTGTCTTACTTTCAGGATCTAAGTCCAGAATAAGAAATGGGAGCCTCCTGCAACTTCTCTCTTTTCACCCTGGATCCTAGAGGACCTTTTCTTCTACTTCTCCTTCCCAGCAGCAAGGGATATCTTCCCCATTTCCTTCCCTCCTTCCTGTGCAGGGCTTTGTTCTTCCTCTTTCCTGGGAAGAATAACGGTAGAATAATATAGGATAGGAACGTGTTTTAATTCCATTGACAGGTAATTAAAACGTCATTTTTGTAAAAAGTGTGATATCCTGTCCCATTCTAGAGAAAGAGGGTTTTGAACACAATTTGAACGGTTCTTTGTGATTCAGGGAAGTCACTAGGAACCTGGGCTGTTTTGTACCCATAGCTCAACCAAAGCCCCCATATGTGGCCTCCCTAAAAGGTGGTCTCCAAATGGACAGGTTCTGTGCATGATGGCGGCTGTCCAGAGAGTGAGCATCCCACGGGGAGCCCGTGGAAGCTGCCGGGATTTTTCTGACCTGGCTCCAGAGGTCACATAGTATCACTTGGGCTTTATTCTGTTGGTCACACTTGGGATACAGGCCAGCCCACATTCAGTGGAGGTGAGCTGGCCTCCACCAATTGAGAGCAGAGATTGTGACATGACAGAAGACCATGTGGGATGGGAGACGTGGTTGTGGCCACCTGCGGAAAAGACAATCCACTGCCCTGAGAGACTGGCCACACTCGTACCAGTAAAGGGAAAGAACATCTGGAGGAAGCCTTCAGAGATGGTCTTGTGAGTAAATACACAGGCCCTGTGTCAGGATCCTCTTGGTTCTGTCACTCCTGAGATCTTTTGGTCTTTGTCTCTTCTGTCTGCGTGGAGTTTTAGATGGGCAAGTTTTCTGGGTGTTTCATTATTCAAATATTTGAGTTGTTTCCTATACTCAGGTTACAAGAGGTTGAAAGCAGCATTTGGTCTAAAGATGTGCAACCAGCCCCTTTCCCGTCACCCTCAGAGCGCACCTAGCAGGGGTCCAACAGTGCCGGAACTCTAGTACCCAGGAGAATGCCAAAGTCCTGAGTGTTGACTCTGCCATATACTGGCCATGGAACTTTCAGAAAAGTTCTGTGTCTGATTAAACCCCCTGATTTGATGCTTTTGAAGTTGAAGCTATGCCCAGGACCACAGCCTAAGCTCCAATCCAGATTGTCTTAGAAATCTAGGGTTTTTGTGCCTGGGAGTGAGTTCTCATGAGCACAACCTTTATATTTTGGAGATGAAGAAACTGTGGCCCAGATTGTGTAAGTGATTCTGTGGTTGCCTAAGATCTCATAGCTAGTAAGTGGTAAAGCCAGGATCCAGGTCCAATCTCCAGTTCCAGATGCTGAAGGGTGGTGACACTAAGATGTTGGTCTTTGAATTCATAGCAGGCCTTATTAATGTGTGTGTGTGTGTGTGTTTCTGGGTGTGGTACTTAGGATTGTGTGTTTATATGTCGAATATTTATAAAATTCGGATTTATGCACTTGGAGTTATTTGGCTCCCTTAGGTAATGATGCACTCATTTCTAGTGTAGTAACACAATTCTAGTGTAGTATAGTAACCGAACTGACTGTGACATTAGAAAGTTCTCAGGCAATGGGATGGCCCCAAAGCAGGAAGGAGGCAGAGTACAGACAGTAGAGCCTCTGCCTTCTCAGATCTGCCAGCAGTGTACCCTCAATCAAGTCACCTCCCCAAGTGCCTGAGTCTGCTTCTGTGAAATGCTGGTGAAAGCTACCATTCATTGCTTAAGTACTTTTGCTTTGCCGCTCTGAGCTGAGGTCTTTATGCATCAAGTCATCTAACCTGCCTGAGATGCCCTTGAGATTATGTCAATTTTACAGACTGAGCTCAGGCAGGCTGTAGGAGCTGCTCAGGGTCATCCTACTACATGGAGGGAAGGCAGGACGCACACTTGCTCTCTCCTGTACTTTCCATGGGCTCTTCTGTATGGCCTCTCCAGCACTCAGGGACTACTGGAAAGAGCAGACAAACTTCTGAGCTGCTCCCAATGGTGGAATCTGACTAATGAATGGAGTTTAGTGGGAGGCATTTCAGATTACTTCCCCACACAAGAAGTGGACATCTTGTAAGGGGATAGGCTTAGTTGCTATAGGGGACCCTGGGAAGACTGGGTGGGTAGGCTTTGATGTCTCTACAGAGCAGAGAGAGAAGGAATTGAGACTAAGGACTGCACAACGTGGGTTCACATCCCACTTGATCATGCTGCCAGCTCTGAATCCTTGGGCAAGTGACTTTGATAGATCTATTTCTACTGTTCCATGCTTACACTGGGGATGCTGCACTCGGCCAGACTCAGACCAGACTCACGAGTTTTATCCCCTGGGGTTGTACAGAGCTGCAAAGCCTCTTACACAATACCAGGTTGGGAGAAGTTGAGGCCTGGGGGGATTTGTTCTGTGGTTGCCCCGAGGCTTGTGGGCAAAGCTTCCTCATCAGCCATTTTGGAGCAGGATGGTTTTGTTTTTTTTTAGCTGGAGGAGTGCTCTTGTGAGGGCCTGAGGCAGGAGGAAGGTGAAAGAAACCTTAGCTGATGGTCCTTCACGCTGGGGCTGATGAATAACCCAAGCTTACTGGGCCCGGAAACTGTGACTAGAGGAGTGGAATGAACAGGCCCAGGAGTCGGGTTGACTGAGGGAGGTGGCTCTTCATCAGTGGTTCTTGGCACAGAAGTTGGCCAAGGTTTGGTGAGAAGGAGTATTTGCTGTCCAAAAAACAACACAACACAAAGCAAGACAAGATAAAAACCCACAGAGGGTGTGAAGCGCTTGGTGGAGCTGTGCTTCAGCCTCTCCAGGTCTGCTTTTCCTGGACCAGGAGGGGTCTCTCTAGGCCATGACTTCCAGGAAGGGACTCTCTCTCCCCAGTCTTCCCCAGGGAGCTGGAGAGCCTTGTCAAGGATTTGCCAGCTGTCACATCAAGGACCAGGAATTCCCTTAATCCTGGGACAAAGTCCTGCCCAAACTAGCTGATCTCTTCTACGGAACAAAAGTACGTTTGGGACAAACCATCAGGAGTTCCACTTTGAGCCGGTGTCTTTTCCAACCAAAGCTGCCTCGCACCTGGCCCTGTGTTTCTCTGCATTTGAACCTAGCAGACAGTCCCTGTCCTCCATACCTTTAAAATTCTGTGGCTGGGCTGGGGATGTGGCTCAAGCGGTAGCGCGCTCGCCTGGCATGCGTGCGGCCCGGATTCGATCCTCAGCACCACATACCAACAAAGATGTTGTGTCTGCCGAGAACTAAAATATAAATATTAAAAAAAAAATTCTCTCTCTTCTCTCTCTCACTCTCTCTTTAAAAAAAAAAATTCTGTGGCTGCCTGAAAGCTTGTCTTAAGACTTTTTTTTTCCTACATATTTTAGATATGTAGGAAATTCCCAAGCTGACTTTTGATATAAATATTCATTTTCCCATGGGTTTCAAATGGTTTTTATATGATGAAACATATGTGGGTTTTTAGGAATTCATTTGATACACTGGGAGTGACTGAGTGATGGGAGGGAATGAGGTCTGATAGCTAGTTGACCTCATTAATATCCAACTCCTGCCATCTGTTTTGTTCTTTAAATGACTGTTCCACCTGACTCAGAGCCGGGACAGTTGCCTGAGACCTTCTGGTACAAGGGGAGAATAGTAAGAAAGAGAAGTTTAATCTTCTGGATGAATTCAGTCCTGGATATATTCAAATATAACATACAATAAAAATTTTTACTTTTTTTAAATGCTTGAGATTCATTCCCAGAGCTATCATATATCTGCTCATTCTTAATCTGTTAAAAAAATGTATTCCTACATATATTCTGAAGTGTTTAGGAGTGAAGTTTGACTTTCAAGTGTTAGGTGAAAATATGTACATGTACACTTGTGTGTGCATGCGCGTGTGTATATACATGTATACAGACAGACACACACAGAGACAGAGAGAATGAGAATAAAACAAACTCAGCAAAATATTAACAATTAGCAACTAAGTGGAACAAATTAAAAAAATTCAAAAAAATATGGAAATTGGACAGGATACTTCAAAAATCTTTTCAACTCTAGGATTTAAAAGAGCATATACAGTGGGCTGGGGCTACAGCTCCGTGGTAGAGCACTTACCTTGCATGTGTGAGGCACTGGGTTCGATTCTCAGCACTGCATGTAAATAAATAAAATAAAGGTCCATCAACAACTAAAAAAAAATTAAAAAATATTAACAGTAAATCTAGGTGAAATCTATACTGGTGTTGGCCATCCCATTCTTTCAACTTTTCTATCTCTTGGTGACTTTTAAAAATGAAATCAAAAGGTGATGTAGGAAACAGAGGAGGGAAGACAGAAGGTAAAATGAAAATACTGGGGATTGAAATGGAGTAAATTATATCTCATGCATGAATGAATCTATCAAGATGAATGTATAGCTAGAATGTTCTAATAAAAGAAAATACAATGCAAAAAAACCCCCACGTGGTGTCAATATCTACATATGCCTAGGCTATGCATACTGTCCATGAACAGGAGTCTGGGGCCAGAAGTAGACAGTCAGGGGTCCAAGGTGACTCAGTGTCTCGGGGCCCCAGGATGGTTGTGATGGCCCCGGGCACAGCTGCATGATTAGCCCTTTCTCCTTCCTTCAACTTTCTACTCATTTTCCACTTTTTGTCATTTTCTTATGCCCAGTCTTCTTTTCACACTAACCTTCTGTTTTCTCAGAGTGAAGGCACTGAAAGAAATATGGTTATTTGACAAGGAAAACAAAAAAAACAGGGTCATAGATTTAAAACTCAAATACTTGGATTGAACAGCCCTTAAAATTTATTTCTTCAGGTAAGAGGGTCAACTCAGATTCCCACAGGAGCACCAAGTTGTCTGTGATTTTAGAACGCATTTCGAGAAAGTCGGGCAGGAGAAGAGCCTTTTGCTGAAAATCTCTGCAAATTATTTCCGCCCCCTGCTCTGGGCCTGCCAAAGACTTACTGTTTCCCACACTGCAGCAATTTTGGTTCCAGCCTTTTTCTGAGGTTTTGATTATTGAAAACTGTTACTACGATGTGCTTGTGGCTTGTTTCTCTGAAGCCACTTCCTGCAGAATCACAGTAAAGAGCCTCTTTTTGCCGCAGTTCAGGGAGAGAAAAACCAAAACAAACCCCCCGTGGCTGGGGGTAAGGGTGCCGGAGGACAACATTTTAGGGTCTCATTCCACTGGTGCAGGATTCTAATCGAAGCGTCTCCTCCTTATCTGACCAGTTCTGCGATTTGGAGAAGAGGGTTGACTTCAAACTCACTTTCATGACTTGTCCAAAGAAGAGACGGGAGTAGCTTTCTCCAAGGCTCTTCGGCTCCATAACTCTGTGCAGCTTAGGGAGTGACTGACCCTGAGTGGACACAGCTGGACTTTCTGGTGTTAGGGACACATTTATAGACCTTTGCATGACCCCAAGCTAAGCCTGACCCAGGTGGAATGTGAGCCTGGGGGTGGGGGTTGCTTTCCTGGGAGGAGAAGGGACTCCTGAGTCAAAGGGACTCTTCAGTCAATGAGCAGGAACTCTACTTGAAACAGCTGCGTGTCAGAAAGAGGGCCATGAGAATGTAGCACCTGGCGGGACACAGGAGGGCACCGTCCCCGGGGTTCTTTGTCCAAATGCAGAGTCAGACCGATGACATCCTGGGACTGGGTCTGGCTGCGTGAGCCAGAAAGCCTGGGCTTGTAAGAGAAGCCCCTCCAGGTGGTGAGTGGCTTCACAAGGCACCGAGGACTCAAGTCCCCTTCTCGCTGTCCCATCACTTTCAGTGAGCCCTGTGTACCTGATGGTCCAAGATGGTAGCCACAGTCCAGTCAGCATATTCATACCGAGCTGGAGGAAAGGGTGGTTCGTGGAAGGATGATTTCTGTTGTTGTTACTTTCTTTAATGGCACATGATAATGGTGCACATCTATTTATTTATTTTTTTAATATTTAATTTTTAGTTATAGTTGGAATTCAATACCTTTATTTTATTTATTTATTTTTATGTGGTACTGAGGATCGAACCCAGGGCCTCGCATGGGCTTGGCAAGCGCTCTACTGCTGAGGCACAACCCCAGCCCTATGGTGCATATTTTTGGGGTACAATGTGATGATTGGATACACGTATATTATATGGTGGACAAATCAGGGGTAATGAGCATATCGGTTGGCATATTTATCATTTCTTTGTGGTGAGAGGACTCAAAAACCTATATTCTAGCCATTTTGGAATGTACAATACATTTTTGTTAACTAGAGTCATACTATTGTGTACTTAGAACAACTGTACTTCTTCCTCCTAGCTCCTTGTACCTTCAGACCCCCATTGGCCAATTTTTCCCATCTTCTTTGTCCCCTCACTCTGGTGGCCACTGTTCTACTCTCTACTTCTCTGTGGGCAACATTTTTTTAGATTCCAAGTATGTTTAAGGTCATGCAATTTTTGTCTCTGTGTTTGGCTTATTTCATTTAACACAATATCCTCCAGTTCTGCTTTTATTGTTGCAAATGACAGGATTTCACCCATTATTATGGCTGAACGATATTCCATGGTGTGTATATATATATATATATATATACACACACACATCACATAATCTTTATTCACCCATTGTTGGGTATTTAGGTTGATTCCAAATCTGGGCTATTGTCAATTATGCTGTAATATGCATGGGTGTGCAGAGATCTCCTCAATATACTCATTTTATGTCCTTTGGATATATACCCAGTAGTTGGATTGGTAAAAGGAGACTTTTAAATCTCCTTTTAAGGAGATTTACGAGGAAGTTCACACATTTCCACATTTAACTGGCTAAATTATTATTTTTTTTAAAAACTGGCCAAAATTTTGTAACGTGGCTACTCCTACTTGCAAGAGAGGAGGAAATGTGGTCTTTGCGTGGGTTGTTCATGGGCCCTGTTGAGGATATGGGGTTCTGTTACTGGGGAAGCAGGAGGACAGCTAGAAGGAGAGGAAACTGGCTGTATCTTCGACAGAAAGTCCATTTTTGAAGATCAAGGACTTTGGAATAACCAATCCTGAATTTAAACTGCAGATCCTGCTTAGTAGCTTTAAGACCTTGCCTCCTAACCTCTTTGATCTCTTGTACTACATCATCCTAGACCTGGCATGGCGCTCACCTCCTGGAGACAAAATGAAAGAATGGATTTCTAATATTTGTCCTAGTAGCTACTACACTCACCCTTGCCTTGGCCTCTTGGACTTCATTCTCCTATTCAAACACACATCATTGGCTAGACACAGTGTGTTTAATTTCTACTTCTTTTCATCCTTACTAGAAAACTCGTACAGTACAGATGGTAGGGGCCAGTACAGATGGGGACTTTACACCCTGATGTGTGTCCAAAGAGGACAAAGCCTCTTGGCTGACATTTATGTGACTTTCGTGTTGGCAAGCTTGAGAATGGGGCTGCAGCTGATGTGGCAGGAAATATTTGTGCTTCAGAAACATGAGAAGGAGAGAAGTGCGTGGAAGCAGGCAGAGCCCTGGGGAGACAGCTCCAGCTCAGACACAGAGCTAAGAAGGGAAAACCCCAGGTCCCAGGGCTCCTTGTTCTGAGAAAGGGGACTTGAGATGGCATTTCTGAGCCCTTGGATGCTGAAGGTTCCCTAATCCTGCGGGAGCGTTCCTAGAGCATCCTCAGTGCCAACGCTGCTGGTTAATGGAGAGCCATCTGGGTTTACTGAGAGTCACTCACCAGCAAACGCAGGACTGTTGGTGGTTCAGACTCTGTGCTTTTTATGGATCCACTTACCCCTTCCACAGTCTTTGGTAGACCTTCAATCACAAATATTCTGGAACTTTCTGGGTCTACTAGGTGGACCATGAGGGCTGTGAACAAGACCCAGCCTCTGCCCTCAGGACTGTCACCACCCCCAGAGAGCCAGGTAAGAAGCAGGCGTGGTGGATGGCACGGCTGCGCCCACCTCTTTACCCTTTTGGGGAACTATTTTCCCCACCCGACTGATGACAGGTTTGACCCTGTGACGTGCGGAGGCCAATGGAATGTGGGCAGACAAGAGCGGGGTGGTTCTGAGCATGGCCTGTGTGCTTTGGTCCATGTCTGTGTTGCTGCCGTGCCTTCCTGGGATCATCTCCCAGGAGTTCACAGGTCCAAGCAGGATGAGAGACACCAGGAGCAGACTCGGGCCTCTGCCTGTAACTTGGAGCCAAGCCTAAGCCAGCCTGGCCTAGGTTTACCAACCTCCACCTGACCCGCAGACTTGTGAGCAAAAGAAATGATCCTTGTTTATCCCATTCCCTTCGGGAGGAAGGGTGAAGCTGCATGGTTGTGGCAGTGGTTAGCCGGTGAAACCAACAACTGTGATATGGTGTGCGAAGGACCACAGGGAGATACAGAAGGGTGTCTGATACGCCCATGTTGGGGAAGAAATGATTCATGAACTCGTGTAAAATGTTCACTTTTTGTATCTCATGTTGCTTTTATTTTAATTTTAATTTTTTGGGTCTTGAGGATTAAATCTAGGGGCGCTTTACCATTGAGCCATATCTCCAGTCCTTTTGAGTTTTTGAGATAGGGCCTTGCTATGTTGCTGAGACTGATCTCAAACTTGCACTTCTCATGCCTCAGCCTCCCCATTAAAAGCATGTGCCACCATACCTGGCCTCAGGTTGCTTTTGAATATATGTTGCAATGATTTAGAAAATGAAGAGTTAATCCATAGGGCATACAGCAGTTTTTCTATATCCATGGGGAATTGACTCAAGGATCCCCAGGATACCAAAATCTGAGGATGCTCACGTCTCTTATATGACTTATTATTTGTTTATAACCTGCACACGCACACATCCTCCTGTATACTTTAAATGATCTCATAGTACCGAATACAATAGAAATGCTATGCAATAATTCTATACTGTCTTTTCCAGGGAATAATGACAATAAAAACTCTGTGCATGCTCACTAGAGATGCTGAGACAGTATAAGGCCTGATTTCACCAGCACATTCTTTAAGGAAAAGAAGGTTTTTCTCAAGAGAACTCCATTTACACCACCTGCTTCCTTCAAAGCTTATGAAAAGCCATTGCTGCGGCCTTGACGTGAGCCTACTGCGTGGCTCTGCCTGCAGTAGGGGGTGACAGTGAGCACCTCAGACTGAAACACCTTCCTTCTTGCTTCCTCTGAGAGCCAGGCCTGCAGCTCTATCCTGGGTGCTGCTTCTCTTATGATTGAACATGAACCCCAGCAAAGTCTCAGTGGGGTGGAACTATTTGCCTTTTCTTGATTTTTGTCTCAAATTGAGCAAAAGAAACCAAGGCTGAGCTGGTAACGTTAAGGGCTGGACGACAAATTGGTTACATCACTGGCAACTCTGGTGTCCCCTTAGACAGTCCTCTAGGGACCACCAACGGGGCAGTAGGTGCAGACCTGCTCACAGCTGACCGGCGGGGCTTCCTGGTCCCGTGACTTGGAGGTTTTGCCCCGGCTGGACCCACTTGAGCAGCTCTCCGCATCTGAGCAGGGCTTTGTCCCTGCCCGCTGGGTCCCTCTGTCGTCTTCCTGTTTCTGTTGAGCAGTCTGTTGGCCTAGTTGTGCTTTGCAGTGTGTATTGCACAGTACAGGCCTGCGGGGAGTGCCGTGGGTGGGCTCGGTCACCCTGGCAGTTTAGACTGTCCCTCTGGTCGCACGTCTCTAGTCTTTGCAGGCTATTTGGAAATGCTTCTGGTACTTTCCTGTTGTGCAAGTGTTTCTGATTTTCTGCTCTTCCCCCCTCCACTCTTACCTGCTTATCTCTATCCACACCTTTACTCTGGGGCTTTGGGAATCAGGAATGGTCACATATTCACCCAGATGCCTGCTCCCAGGCCCTACACCTGTCCCAGCCATTAGATTATCAGTAAAAGAAAATGTGATGTCTCAACTGAAAATGGAAGACACACTGAAAATAGCTCCCCTCCCCACCTAACGCAGGGAAAAGTAACTATGGGAGAGCCGTGTGGCTCTAGACCTCAAACTATGGCACCGTGGCTTAGGAGGAGACAAGTTTACAGACACAATGGGCAGGTGGGGAGAAGGGTTGAAAAACACCAAGATCCCCCAAAGTCAGCTTTCTTTCAAAATAAGACACTAGAAAGAAGAACCAGTTGCTGTGTATAGACAGACGTAGAAGTCTTGGCGACTTCCTATAGTCATGCTACACTGGAACCCAGTTCTGAACAGTCCTGCAGAGGTCTCACCTGTACCTGTGTCCCTTCACTGACTGCAGAATTTTTCTGCTTCTGGGAATTCCAGAAGCTGGTATGCTGGTGACTTGCTTTGGCTGACGAAGCAAACCCCATGTGAGCCTAAATTACCAAGGCTGTGTCTCACCAGCCTTCTCCTCGTTTCTGTAAATCTCACCAACCGCTGTACCTTGACACACACACACACACACACACACACACACACACACAGAGCAGCAACTTCTGTGCTGTGGTGGTTTCTGAAGGGAGTTACATCTTGTAGAAGCTTAAGGTTGGGTTTCAAATGAAGGTTTCTTATGCTGATGTTTTTTACTTTCTAAGAAGACACGTGTTTAATTTTTTTAAAAACATGCCTTTGACTTTTAACACAGGGTGCTTCAGCAGAACCACTGTTTTAGCTAACTGAAGTTTTTTTTTTCTTAAAAGAAATAGGTGTAAATGTTCCATGTTGAAGACAACAGCAGCAATCTTATCTTTAGGAGGGATATGTGTTCTCTAGAAGGAAAATATAGACTCTCTGAATTCAGCTGCCTCAGAGGATAGGTATATACATTGTGATGATAACGAAGAGTAGAGCTATCTTCAAGCATCCTGTGGCTTTTAAGCCTCTCACCATTTTAATCTTAGAAAACAGAAGTCAGGTTTGAAGATACTTTAGAACCTGTGGCCTGACGCCCACCTTTCACTTGGATGTGGAATTAGAGAGGTGTTAGCTCCTCTTCAGCTCCGTGGTCATTGCCAGACTCACCTGGAAGCATTTTTGTGATAGGTGAATGGTCAGGAGAAGCTTTTTGTTTTTGGTATAGTGAGCAAACTTCATCTAGTGGTTACCTGGGACATTAAAGAGGTATTGTGAGGCTTTCTTAGGCTAACCGGAAAAGACAAAAACCAAATGTCACAGGAAAGGGAATAAAGTGGCATCTTAGTGACAGTCTCTCCCCCCACCCCCAGCTTTATTGAGGTAAAACTGAAGTACAATAAAATGCATATAGTGACAAGCTCTTTAAGAACATGATATTTGTATGATTCAGCTTTCTGTCACTGTGACAAAATACCTGAGAAAATCAACTTAAAGGAGGAAAAATTTATTATGCTCACCTCATGGCAGCTGGGAAACAGAAAGAAGGAAAGGAGTCAAGGACCAGATATTCTTTCTAACTAGTCACCTAACTCTTCCAACTAGGGATCACTTCCTGAAGTTTCCATCACCTCCCCATAGTGCTACCATCTGGGGACCAATGAACATGCTCATTATCCTGATTAGAGTGAACTTTAAATTGTTGGCCATCAACCCTATCGGCATTGGAAATACTCCCAGGATTCCATTAGGGAGCCTAAATGTTAGTGGGGATCAATTGACCTAGATGACGTCAAGCTTAGAGAGAAACCAATTTCCCTTTGCAATATCTCATGGCCTCAGTACAAATTAGGGGCCAAGAGCCCTGCCTGAGAGTGGGTCTTTAAGTCACGGTGCTATTCTTCAGCTCCATTTGTTCTGTAAGAGGGAAGAGAAGTGGGGAGAAATAACCCCTGTGCAGGCCTTTATGAAAGTAGATAGGACCCTGGATTGAGAGACTTCGGTCTGGTCTGTGTGGTTACAGCCTCCAAGTCCTGTAGACCTACAGACCCTGACCCAGGCGTCCTGGTTGATCTTTGCCTTCAACCAGTGCCTTGGCCAGAAGCCCGTCTCCCTTCTCAGAATTCTACACCTGCCAAATAGTAGAGTGTGTCTTTCCCTCTAAAGCTCTTCCTGGTGGAATTTAGACTGGAATTCCATTCACCTACGAGCAACAGGGGCCTGAAGGGGCTACCTCAGCTCTGCATCCCGGACGCCTGGGGAAACCGAGAAATCGGACCCTGGGCTCTCCCCTCCAGGTTTGATTGACTGGGGAACATGGTGATTGTTGAAAGATTCCTGATGATTTCACTGTGTGACAGCTGAGAACCACTGGGGTCTAGACTGGAACTTCTGGAGAACACCCTCAATGAACGAGAATCTGGTGTTTAACTTGTCTCTTGTGCTAAGCAAGTAAATTTACGAATGCCAATCCTGGTTAGCCTTCATCTGAAGTCGGAAATGGCTCACGGGCTGTCACTTTGGGGAATTGGGCTCAAGTCCTTTACTAGTATTATCTTAGAAAAACACGGTAGGCTGTGCTTCTCCATGCATGATAAATTACGCTGTCATACCATGATACTTTAGTACAAGTAAGATTTGATTGATAAACTGTATTTTTCCAGAAAATTTTTATTTTAATTCTCACGATTGCTTTTTGAGTCAGTTTTTCTTCTCTGACCCCCCAGATCACCTACCCCCACTGATCCCATCTCTAATGAGACTGAGGTTAGGAACTGACACCCTACCCTACTCAAGGGGATCTGTTTCTACTACGGGAAATGCCAATGAAGACAGAGGAATTATCAAGATACATGTCCCCTTTTCAGTAATGGAAATGGCTCAGTGTAAGGAAAGTTTTGGTAGCTGCTCAGAGAACTCTGGCAGATTCAAGGATGGATTCCTTAACTTTTGTCTTGACGTGCGGGGGTGTTATTGCAGTATTAACCATGGTCACACCCTGATAAAAGGAACGCATTCTTCAGAAGACTGCTGGTGTAGCTGACCACCAAGCATCCTGGACAGAATGTTCAGTGACCTGGGGAAGATGCAGCTCCCTATAGAGGTTCCACCTGGGACCCTGCAAACTCCAACAGTTAAAGCCAGAATGGAGCATCTTGTAACCCGTGTTTCTGATGGAATGAAGAGAGGTTTAGTCGAGCATGATAATTATAAAAGTAAGAAGGTCGTCCGAGAAAATCAAGAAAATCCTGCAGTTCTTCAACTGCTTATCAGAGACTTTCTGAAAACAACCAACACTGATCCAGAACTGGGGGAGAGACGGGCCTTAGTGGTTATGTGTTTCATGACAGAGGTTGCCACAGCTATGTGGGGACGAAACAGAAGGTTGAAGAAGGACCCCACATCCTGCCGCTGCCCTTGGTAGATGAGGCCTTAGCGGTCTATAAAAACAGACTGGGCAGCTGTCCGATTTGACCATCCCAGGTAACCCAAGGCTCCCTGAAGATCTACAGCCAACTTCCAATGGGAGCCCTGGTGCCTAGGTGAACACCAGGGTGCCTACCTGAGAAAGAAGGGTGCTAGAAGGGAGGTTGCCCAAATCGCCCTAAGGAGGGCTGGGGGGACAGCATCCCTCTTCAAGCCCAAATCTGGGCCTGATACCACAATGGGTAAGATCAGCCCGAGACTGAAAAGAGGTCCCAGGATACTTCAGGCTCCAGTGCACTCAAGAAATATCACCTTTAGGTCAGTGGAGCTTTGGGTGACCCTTGATGTGGCAGGGACACTTGGGTCACCTGTTCTGTCCTGACTCAAACTGTTGGCCCTCTTCCCACTGTTGACAGAAATGTTACTTTTCCCCTCGGCTGTGAACCTTCTTATATGTTAAACTGGATGCCTTGGTTTTCCTAAAAGGAGAACAGATACAAGTTTCTGTAGACCTGAAAAAGGGACTCATTCACCAGCTCTCCTTGACAGTTCTAACTCTAAGCCCCAACACATTCCTGATAGCCCACTAGAATACAGTTTAAGCATGGAATAGGTTATTCAGGAGATTTCTATAGATTCAATGCAATCCACACCCAAAACACCAATGACATTCTTCCCAAAAGTAGAAGAAGCAGTCCGAAAATTCAGATGAAAGAATAGAAGACCCAGAATAGCCAAAGCAATATTGAGCAATAAATGTGAAAGTAGAGACATCATAATATCCCATCTCAAATTAGACCACAGCCAGCTATTGTCACAAAACGGCATGGCATTAGCATAAAAACAGACACGAAGGCCAATGGGATAGAATAGCAGACACAAATAAATATAGACACAGGCATCGGACAGTCTTTGAAACAAATGGTGCTGGGAAAACTGGTTATCCATATGTAGAAAAATGAAACTAGACCCTTATCTCTCATCCTCCACAAAAATCAATTCAAAGTGGATCAAACACTTTGAATTAGTTCAGAAACACTGCAACTGCTAGAAGAAAGCATAGAGTCAACACTCCAACCTACTGGTACAGGGCAATGAGTTCCTTAATAAAACTCCTAAAACTCAAGAAATAAAATCAATAATCAATAAGTAGGATGGCATCGAATTAAAAAGTTTCGGTACAGCAAAGGAAACAGCATGTGAAGAAAGAGCTTACAGAATAGGAGAAAATCTTTTTCAGCTACTATTCCAACAAGGGATTAATATCCAGAATGTATAAAAACCAAAAAAATCTTAACACCAAAACCCCCAAATTTCCACAAACAACCCAATCAATTAATGGGCAAATGAGCTAAATAGTCATTTCTCAAAAGAACAAATAAAAGTGACCAATAAATAAATGGAAATATTCAACCTCTTTTCCAATCAGGGAAATGTAAATCAAAACACACTGAGATTTTATCTAACTTCAATTAGAATGGCAATCATCAAGAAAACAAATACAATTTTTGGAGTGGATGTGGGGGAAAAAAGGTACATTTATACATTGTTGGTGGAACTGAAAATTACTACAAACATTTTGGAAGGCAGTTTGAAGTTTCCTCAAAAGACTAGGAATGGAACCACCATGTGATCCAGTTATTCTGCTCCTTGGTATTTATTCAAAACAACTAGAATCAGTCTATTATACTGATATAGGGACCAATTCACAATAGCTAAGTTATGGCCCTGGTGCCTGTCAACAGACAAATGGATGAAGAAAATGTGGTATATATATGCACAATGGAGTGTTACTTACTCATAAAAAAGAATAAAATTTGTCACTTTCTGGTAAATGGATGAAACTAGAGAATATTATGCACCTTTTGACTTCCAGTAGTTCATTAGCTTACTCATTGACTCAGAAAGTCAAGGGTCCAATGTTTTCTCTCAGATGTGGAAGTTAGAGAGAAAGAGTGGGTAGGAGAAAAGAGGAAAAAAGGGAGGATCTCAGGAAAATAGAAGGGAGACCACAAGAAGTAGCGGAGGAGAGAAGGGCATAGGAAGTGCTAGGAATGAAATCTACCAAATTCAGCTATGTCCATGTACAGATGAATCCTGCTTATGAGTAATACCATCTCGTACTAATTAAAATAACAATAATAAAAGTAAAAACAGAAGGGAGATCAGTAGATTAAGTAAATCAGGGAAAGGGAGATAGGGAGGTAAAGGGAAGGTACTGGAGAGTGAGATTGATCAAATTATATATTTTGCACATGTATTCATACATGCTCAAAAATGTGCATGTACAAATAAGGCATAATGAATTCCACTATTATTATGCATAATTATAATGCACCAATAAAAATAAAAAGAGAGAGCCAGAGATTTCTTTGGTAGAAACTCATTAGATTATGTCAATCTTTCTTTCTTTTTTTTAAAAAAAATATTTTTAGGTGTAGATGGACACAATATCTTTATTTTTTTATGTGGTGCTGGGAATCGAACCCAGTGCTTCAGACATGCTAGGCAAGCTCTCTACCACTGAGCCACAACCCCCACCCCAGATTATATCAATCTTCTTGTCCAGTGAAGAAACCTAATGGGGAATATTGCCCAGGTCCTGGGGGCCCAAATATAGCTACCCTCCCACTCCATTTAGAGTCACAATAGATTTTTACCTTCAAATGGTGTGATCCTGACTAAACAGGATGCTACTGTGTGTCCTCAGGGATTTAGGGACAGCCTCCATCTTCTTGGCCATGCTTTGGCTAAGAAACGGGATTCTGTTTTAATCTGCAGGTGACTTATTATTGGTGCCACTTACACCAAGTGGCCCCCAGTCATGTTAAACAGATGACCACACAGGGTTTGCAGCCTAAGTCCTCAGGAGAGGATTCGAAGCTCTGTGCTGGGTGCTGCTTCTCTTGGGCTGGAGTGTGAGCCCCAGTAGAGCCTCACTGGGGTGGAACTAGTTGCCTTTTCCTGATTTCCATCTCACACGGAGCCAAAGAACCCAGGCCCGAGGTCATTTCTGGTGAGTCAGGGTCACACAATTCCTCGAAAGCAGGTAATATCAAAACCCATTCTGTGTCAAATTCTATGAATATTTCAACAAAATTGACACAGGTTGGAAATCATAATATAGAGCTCATATGTATTACAATCATTATAACTATTACTGGAATGTCATTTAATTATTTATCATAGAATTATATTATGTATTATGAAAAGTATATGGAAGTTGCTGCAGGTATTAATGGATTTTTCAGCCTGCACATCTGGGACAATGGGACAAAATGAGTTTTTAAAAGCTGGGTTGATTGGTAACAGTACAATTTATTTATTTGAATATTTTTCATCCACGGGTGGGTTGGATCTGCAGATGCAGAACCACCGGATCCGGAGGGCCGGCTGTGCAGGGAAAGCTCTCTGACAAGTGAATAGGAGCACCTTCTGACTTCCGGTAGTTCATTTGCTTAGTCATCGACCCAACAAATGCAGTTGAGGCTAGATGGTGGATGAATGAAGCGGTGGTCCCACACGGTGCTCAGTCAGGCTTTGGGTACCCTTGGTGATGACGAAGCCGCAGTGAACACAGAGCCCCAGAGGACAACAGGGTAAGGGGTGGAGAGGATGCGATTTTGCACAGGAAGGCGAGGGAAGGCCTCAAGGCCATGGCTGTGAATACCTCGGGGAGGGGTGGGCAAGGGTGCCTGGGGGAAGGAGCAGGGGTCTGTGGGTACATTTCTGGGCAGAAAGAAACAGGATATGAGACCCGTGTTTTGAGGGGTCATTAGGCCCTCCAGGGTTTGCCTGAAGCAATGTTCAGTGAACAGAGCCCTAGAGAAGCAAATCTAAAAGTTTTGAGTTTTCTTATTAAAAAATCTAGGAAGAAAATTTCCATCATCAGGGGAAGCGTGGAGATGATTCCCTGGGGCCATCTTCAGGGGATTCTCTCTGCCGGGGCTCCTGGCTGTTGGTGACCCCTGGCTCTCCTCCTTTAGGCTGCAGCAGGCCGGAGCTCAGATCTCCACTTCCTGTGTCCTCTGGAGATTACCGGGAACAATGTTCATCCTGTACGTGTGGATAGCGGGTCTCTCAGCCTTCACCGTTCAGCCCCAAGAGCACACAGGTAAGGAGCACATCTTGTAGGGAGAGGGCTGGCCTGGGCTTCTCTAGGGAGAGCTGTCTGGTGAGGTCTTCTTGTCATCAAAAGGCAAGACATAAACATGCAAGCGTTGGTGGGTGGCAGGGGCCTGTGGCTCATCCTGTGGGCTGCAACCTGGGTGAGGGTCCTGCCAGGAAACTCGGCAAGGAAGCGGCGGGCTTGCCCTGAGCACATGGTTCCTTTGAGTTTTAACCACACAGCTTGCCAGAAGGAAGATTCTCCATCTGAATTCAGCGGACATCTATGTTTAATGTCAACAAATAAAAAACATGTCCAAAATTTTGAATTTTTTTTGGGGGGGAGAGGGGGGTCACAAAGTAACCTGATTTAACTTTCCCAACAGAATGTGAGTTAGAATTGAGAGTAGCCCTGAGCTTGTCACCTGAGATTGCCGCAGAGGGTGTTGGTGGCCTGTGGGTGCTGTCACTTTCTCTCAGGACATGGGACATCTTCTTCCCTCTGTCAGGACCAGCCTTAGTCTGGGACCCAGGGAGGGTCTGTGATCTGGGGAAGCTTGGGGCCTAAAGCCTGACTGTCACCTCTTTGTCCTTCAGTGGCTGCAGGAGACTGCCAGTTTCGTGGCAAGCATTACAAAACCGAATTCAGGGTGGAAGGGGAGCCTGTGGTTCTGAGGTGCCCCCAGGTGTGGTCTCGGTTTGGGGCCCCCATCAGCCCCCAGGCCCTTCTGACCTGGCGTAAAAACAACTCTGCTCAGATGATCCCAGAAGGGCCGCGGATGTGGGCAGAGGACGGCGCTCTCTGGGTTTTACCAGCCTTGAGGGAGGACTCGGGCACCTACGTCTGCACTCTCAGGTAGGCCCCTGTGGGGTGGGCCTGGGCAGTGGGGCTCCAGCAAAAGTGGACCCTTGGGCTGTGCTTTAATTAGCTTTTTTTTTTTTTTTGCTGCTCTGACCAAACGACCCGACAAGAACCACTGTAGAAGAGAAAAAGTTTATTTGGGGGCTCACGTTTCAGGGGTCTTAGTCCATAGACAACCTACTCCCTTCCTCGGGGCTCAAGGTGAGGCAGGACGTCAAGGCAGGAGTGTGTGGCAGAGGGAAGCAGCTCTCATGATGACGAGGAAGCAGAGAGACTCCACTCAGCTGGTACAAAACACGTGCCCCAAAGGCATGTCCCCAATGTCCCTCTCCTCCAGCCACACCCTATCTGCTCCCAGTTACCACCCAGTTAATCCCTAACGGTGAAGGCTCTCATAACCCCACCTTTTCATCTCTAAACCTTCTTGCATCCGCTCACACGAGCTTTGGGGGAGCAGTTCCTATCTAAACCACAAAAGGAGCTTCTTCCATGTTAGTCTGGATTTCAAAATCCAGTGCACAGGTAAGAATCCACATTATGTTCATCTCACTGCTCCTGAAGTACCCCTCACCTGTCTCATTGTGGTTTTTGCATCGTATTTTGCTCATTATTAGCATCTTCTGATGTGTTTCTTGGCCATTTGTGTATCTTCTATGGAGAAGTATCTATGCAAGTTGCCCATTTTTAAAATTGTATTTGTTGATATTGTTGAGTTGTAGGATTTATTTATATATCTTGATATTAACCACTTATCGGATACATAACCTGCAAACATTTTCTCCCATTCTATGGGTTGATTATTCACTCTAATAGTGTCCTTTGATGCATATACTTTTTTTATTTAATTTTTAACTTGTTTTAATTAGTTATGCATGACAGTAATTCCAGTTTTACCTATTTTTTTTTTCTTCAATTGCCTGTGCTTTGGGTGTTAAGAACATCACTGCCAAATCCAATGTCATGAGGCATGAGCCCTGTTTCTTCTAGGAATTTTGTAGTTTAGCCCTTACATTGGGTCTTTCCTCCATTTTGAATTAATTTTTATGTGAGGTGTGAATGAGGGTCCAGCTTCATTTTTCATGTGTTTATGTGGTCTTTCCAGAACCATTTGTTGAAAAGTCTGTGCTTTCCCCACTTGAAGGATAAAGTTCTAGGCCTGCTTGGGGCGATATTAAAAATTTCCTGCCTTCGTTCTTCTGAAAGGGTAGGGCAGCCCCTTAGCTTGACTGGGAAATAGCATTTCTGGACTTTTCTCTTCATCCCTCCCCAGGGTTCTGTTCACCCCCTCCCACCAACTGGCTTCAGAGTCCTTGAAGATTTCATGAACTCATGTAAGGAGTTATTGTGCCCAGGAATATTGATATGTAGAATGAAAACCAAAGAAATCGACATTGTTAGAACAGGGAATTACTGGTGAATAGAAGAGCTTCAGACATCAGTCTCAGACCTAGGTAGTGTGTGTATGTGAGAGAAAGAGAGAGAGATGGAGTGGAGTGTGGAGAGAGAGAGAGAGAGAGAGAGAGAGAGAGAGAGAGAGAGTGTGTGTGTGTGTGTGTGCATGTGTGAGTGATGCCGAGAATCTTCAAATCAATCCCATCCTGACACTACCATCTATACACCTAGCTCCTGCTGTAATTTGGGGCCAGGTTCAAACCTATCAATGCACTTCACCTGGGAAGCAGGCAAGCCATCTCCTACTTCCCTATCAAGGAAACCTGGGTGTGTGATTTCAATGCATAATTTTTCTGTCTTTTTTTCAGGGTAAAAAATTCTAACTTTCTCTCAGGGGCATTATTTGGAAAACATAATGGTATAGTACAAAGAAATGAAACTTGGGGTCAGAAAAACAGAGGAGAATCTTAGCCCTTCTCTTTCTATCTGGCTGGAGCCTTGGTCTTATTCCTTGACTTTTATGGGTCTTAGTTTTTCCCCTGTAAAGAGATTTCTTAAGATGGCTGTGTGAGGTAACAGCATGTGAAGAATTCATGGGGAAAGCCCAGGTTGGTGGTTAATAAATATGGAAAGGCCTGGTCCTTCTTAAGGAAGGACTTAGGTCTACTGATGTGACACTATGCAAACATCAAGGAGAGGTGAGCAAAGTCACATTTGTTTTAAAGTTAGTTTTTATACTGGATTTTAAAAAATCATAGTTAGTGCCTTTATTTTATTTTTGTAGGAAAATAAGAGATCTAAGATTGAGGGGCAGTGGAAATCCCAATGTGTGCCAAGTTTTCTTTGCATGTGGGAAAGTTTACCTGGTTGACCTCCAGGACTCTCTTTCAACTGTAAGAGTGGGATTTAATAGAGTGAAAATCACCAGCAGTTGCTATAACATTCTTTGGCATTTACAGTCATAGGGCAAAAGGCTGCCCTATCCTGTGACTTTTATGATCTTGTGATTTAGAACCCATGTAGCCTTTCTGTCACTCAAAATAGTCAAAATGATACTGCTGGAGCAAGCAGTCCCCCAGTCTCTGTTTCTTGCCCAAGGGGAATTACCAGATCAATGATGTGGACAAGTTTGTGACTCTAGTTATGTCTGGTAAGTTTGGTTTGCCCTAATTTATGTTTTTTTCCCAGAAACCCACAGGGTTTCCAGACTTGATTTCATTTCTTTGTAGCTACCCAGCCTTAGGAAATTCATTTTTTGTTCTTAATATCCCTCATCTGAAAATGATATAATAACCCTACCTCAGAGGACAAATGAAATGATGCAGGTAGAGCACCCAGCTCAGGACCTGGCATGTGCCAAGTCGCTGTGACCAGGTCTTGATGATGATTGTTCAGGTGTGCACTGTTCTTTGAACCTGTCCCCGTTGGCATTTCTTTAACCTGCAGTGAAATTATGTAATTTTAAAGGTGAGAGTTAATTTTTTTTTTGCATTTCTTTGTGCATAAAAGGTTTGTTTATCTATTTTTCCTTTTTTTCTCCCCCAAACCAGATATGAAATATAATACAGATACTGACTGGCCTTATACATTTGAATTAATTATTTTTTACTCTCAGATAGTAACTTCTTACCACATTTCTTTCATGTATTTTTTTCACACTCTGTGGCTTCTTTGAATAGATGTTGCTATATATTTTTCTGGGCAAGTAATTCTTACCCCACGTACAAAACCCATCCTCATTGCCTCTGTTGATATGTCACGTGTCTTAGGTAGCTAGGAACTTAGCTGGGATGATTATGTTTTCCTACTTTATTGTATATATTTTGGATGCTGGGATTGAACCGAGGGTCTCACACATGCTAGATGAACACTCTGCCACTGAGCCCCAGCCCCAACCTTTTTATTTTGAGCGGGGGGTCACTAAGTTGGTGGGGGTCTCGCTAAATTGTTGAGGCTGGCCTTGAACCTGCTGTCCTCCCAAGTCTTGGTATCAGGCCACATTCCTGCTTCTGTATAGCAATTATGATGTCATGCTCTTTGTACCTAAAGATTTAAAAGAAACAGACAAAACTAACCAAGAAAATGCAGGCTCAGAATTTGGTAGGGTTGGGGAAATGATTCTTAATCTCGTTTACTTTTACTTTGTCTTGCCATTCATTATCGCCCCCCGCCTTTTTAAAACAGAAATGCTTCTCACTGTGATGAAATGTCCATTGAGCTCAGAGTTTTTGAGGACACAGAAGCTTCCCTGCCGTTCATCTCATACTCGCAAATCCTAACCTTGTCTGCCTCTGGGTTGTTAGCGTGCCCTGATCTGAGGGAATTCACCCGTAACAGAACTGACGTGAAGACCCGGTGGTACAAGGTACAGCTCTGAAAATTCCTTTTGATTAAAATGTGTTTGGACGGTCATAGGAGAGATACATGATATCCATTTCTGAAGACAATACTTTCACTTGTATTCATATGTGTATATGTCATATACTTATCTTTGAAATGCATATATATTAAATGATTAAAAATGGTTACAATTAATGTCTTCTTTACATGGCTTGAGAAACATTCCTTAAAATTATGATTTGTGAAGTCAGAATTTAAAATGAACCCAGAATAGAAACAGCTAAAAAAATATATAGATTTTTACTTGGTCAATTGTTATTTTATGTGACAATTTTATACATTTTAAAGTTTTTTTTTTAAAGCACCTGACAGTTAATCTTTGGGCTAAAGAAGTAAATATGAACACAGGTTTCCCCCTCACTGGTTGAATAAATATCAAATATGATAATGGTTCTTAGTGAGATCATTGGAAAGTTAAAGAAAAGAGCCGGCTCTTAGACTAATCAACAGGGAGCTATGTGTAGACCTCACCTGTTTTTGTGCAATTCATAAACTAAGGATAGTTTTCACTTTTAAAAATGTTTTTTTAAAAAATGGAATTGTCCCATAGCATTAACTGTTATCTAAAATTCAATTTTCAGTGTTCATAAGTAAAGTTTTACTGAGACTCAGCCACGGGCATTTGTGGCTGCACTGTCTGTGGCTGATTTCACACTGCAGAGGACCAGGCAGACTGTGAGCTTCCAGAAATATTTACTATCTGGCCCTTTCCTGAAAAAGTTTGCCAATATTTGACATAGGCCATCGACCGGTAACTGAAAACTCGATAGATATATATATATGATTGGTTAACAGTGGAAACTCTGAGATGATTTTCTTAAAGTAGATATTAGCCATCTCCCATGAAGAAGCCCAGTCAGCTGTAGAAGACTTCTCTTTTGTTTTAGAAAGAGCTTGAAGAGGGAAAATAAAGGATTTTTGCCTGGAGAGGAAAAAGAGAACAGATCTGGAGAAAGTAGGTCTGGATTTAAACCCTGTTCCTTCATTTAGCCTAAGCCAAACGACTTTCTTTTTGTTTTCCCCTTTGGGACCAGGGATTGCATCCTGTGATATGTAACCTCGGAGTCATCTCTCCAGCCCTGTTTTTAATTTTAATTTTGAGACAAGGTCTCACTAAGTTGCTTGGGGCCTTGATAAATTGCTGAGGCTGGCTTTGAACTTGCAGTCCTCCTGCCTCAGCCCATTGAGCTGCTGGGATTAGAGGTGTGGCCACAGTGCTGGGCTACTTCACCTCTTTAACCTGTTTCTGTTGTAAAACAGCATTTCGTTAATCTGCTTTGAAGTTTCAATGGAGTGGTGTGTATGAAGCGCTTAGCTCCGTGCTGGGTGGGTAAAGAGGCTGGACGGCACTGGCTGCCTCCATAATTATGCTAAGCATTACTGAGCATGCACTATGTCCAGGCCCCTTCCAACCTTGCCAACAAGTAGCCCAGCCAAGCAGGGATTGTTGATCTCTCCGCTTCCCAGATGACAGGAAACATAAGGAATTTACCCAAGGTCTCCCGGCTGGTGGGTGGTGAAGGCCAAACCCTGACCCTGTTCCCCACATAGCATTGGAACAACTACCTTGCATGTTTGACTACTCACGCTAGGAAACACGAGATCCCTCCTTTTAATTAGATGTATGATACAGCAATACTGCGTGAGCCGTGTGGCTGACTCTTTCAGTTTTGTCTGTGTCATTTCAGAGTAAGATTCTGAAATGACTCATGATTCATTTGACTCTTGTAAGCTTTGGTTTTGAAAGAGATGCTTCCCAGGACATGGTGTTCTCATTAGGATGTTTTCTTAAATTTTATTCCACTTCTCTGAGTGTATTGGAGGTCTCATTCTTGTGGGTTCTATTCTTCAGAGAATCCGCAGAACTTGGTGTTTATAGGAAAAGTGTAGATCATTCCTCCCACTTAGTTTTTTTTTTCCCAACAAATCTTTCTTTATTGTACCAACTCCTAAGATTGAAATAATTTTTAAAGTAATTACTGAATCATTATCTTCTCTAAATACTGTTGTCCAAAGTCATCGTGACGATTTAATAGTGATCTTCCTGGGTATTTCCTGAGGCCAGTAGGAAGCAGTTGAACAAGAAATAAAGTTGTATTTTAAATGGCCTATTTTTCCAAGAAGAGTGCATCTCTTTTTCACATCTGTACTTGAACAAATATGCTTTAAATATCTTGGCTAAACAAATCAAGCCATTTTATTTGTTTTATATGTTGACAAATTTCTTTTCCTAAAAATACAGCTAAAATTATGCCCAAAAGCATAAAATCAGTGAAGTAAATGCCAGGGCAATTCTTGGGTTGCAAATTCAACACTGGTTGATTTTGATGATGCAGATCGTAGCTTTTGAGATATGTATTATTATATAATGTAATCATCAAATACATTTTCCCTCAAGGGTTCTGTCCCTTTGGATGAAAACAATGAGAAATTTATAAGTGTGGAGGGGACCACACGCTTACTCATCCATGATGTATCTGTGGAGGATGCGGGCTACTACAAATGCGCCATAACATATGCCCACGAGGGCAGGCAATACAACGTCACTAGGAACGTCAAACTCCGCGTCAATAGTAAGTACTTACCACCAAGGTGCCTGTCCTTCCTGGTTCAAGAACAAGCGTCAGAGCAAATGCAGTTCACAAAGAATCCCTAGAATATCTTTGGTATGAAAGCAAAGGAAAACAGATAGGACTGTCCAAAAGCATCAGGCTAATAAGCCATCAGGGTGGTGGTGTGAGGAAAGGTGAATTACCCTGAGCAGTAATGAGATGGAGGCTAAAACTCACCACAAGGGTTTCCTTGGACATTTTCTTCCAAAAGTCGGCGTCAAAGATTTGCTCCTACAGGGCTGGCGATCAGAACATGGCTGCTGCAACTTCATATATAATTTAGAATAGTAGGATCTTACTGGATTTTTCAACCAGAAGGTTCTGCATCAGCTTATCCAGTGGAAATTCCTTTCTCTATTTTTTTTTTCTCCTCGGGTGTGTTGGATGGCCTTTGGTACAGGTTGAGTACCACCAATCTGAGATACTTGGGACCAGAAGTATTAAGGGTTTTGGATTGTTTGTCCCTCCAGACTTTGGGATATTTGCATATACACAATGAAATACCTTGGGAAGGGATACAAAATCCGAACATGAAATTAAATTATATTTCATGTACAACTTATGCACATAAGATTAATTTTATAACGTATTTAAAATAATTCTATGTATGAAACAAAGTTTCATGGAGTGGAACTTTTCACTTGTGGCATCATGACGGAGCTCAAGAAATTTCAGATTCTGAATTCTCGGATTAGGGTTGTTAGCCTGTACCAGGATTAATTATACTTGAAAACACGGTCGTGAACAGGATTGGCTAACAGCATTTAACATTTGCTGGACATATATTGCTTACCTCCTGTGTGCCAGGCATAGAATTAGGTGCAAGGGGCAGAGGATGCGTGAGGCTTGGACTCTGTCCTGGGAAATATGCCACTTTCCTTACCTACCCAATGCCACAATTGGATTCTTCTAAGGGGACTTATAATGAGCCTGTGAAGGAGACTTTTCCTAGAGAATCCAGAGATTGTTTTATTATAAGGAACATCACCTCTTCCATAAGCGGAAGTCCCTAGGTTCCATTTCTTTTTCTGTCCTGCAGAGAATTCCTTCATGTTAACTTCTTGTTCCTCCACAGCCAGTTTGACTTGACATGTTCTTTCCTCCAGTCCCTGATGATGATCCCACTCATGCCATACTGCCCAGGAACACTAGGGGGCGGCCGCCCTACATGTTACACGGCGTAGCCAAAGGACCCGCTGCAGCGCAGTGACTCTCAAGGGTGGCTGCTGGGTGGGGGGATGCTGGACCAGCAGGGGCCTCAGCACCTGGGCACTGATGACTCAAGCAAAATCTCAGGTCTCACGCAGAAGTACTAAGTCAGAAACTGGATGTCAGGGGCTGCCGCCTGTCTCATCAGCCCTCCCTCGGGGGAGGCTGGTGCACCCTCACGTTTGAGTCATGGAGATAAGCTTCTTTCCCTTACCTGACGGCCTCCACCTGCACATGATGGCAATGTGACGTGGAAAAGAGGAATAAGCCTCTGGCCACCGTCACGAATCCATCTGCTCCCCCGCCCAGGCCTTAGGCTTACTCACGGGAGGATTTCAAAATACTCTCCCATAGAAGTGAGGATGGTGAGGCCGGGGTGCAGACAGCTCCCAGTTTTCACCGCACCCACCCCGTCGTTTTTGCTCCACTTCAGGTGTCCAGTTTGCTCAAGCTGGTTCCCATTCCCAGAGTTTGGTCTCCTCCATTAACAAGACATGGAGCAGCCACAGCTGGGTTCCTGTGTTTCTCACCCAGTATGGCATTAGCTTTACAAACAGATGGCCCTCCAGCCCCTGAGCCTGCTCTTGAAGAAGCTTCAGTATTCTGTGTAGGCATCCTGGGGTGGGGGGACCTTTGTGTAAGACCTACCCCGTGGGCATCATCAACACACACTCAGGAAGCCTGGGAAGGCAATGGTTAACGGTTTATCACCGAGCAAAGAACAAAGCCCGACTGTCAGAGGAATGTGTAACTGTGGCCTCTTCCAGTAATGTCTCTGCTGGGAAAAGCATTGGCCAAAGATGCTCGATTTCGTGGAGAGCCTATTTCCTTTGCCAGACAAAAGGTCAGTTCCCACAATGACTGGCCCCACTGTGAAGGAGAACTTGGTTGATGAGCTGAACAATGAAACCTGAGTCTCACATTGAAGTGAAGGCTTCCCTAATGGAATCTCTTTTCCTTACATCTTTCTCAGAAAGAAAAGAGGAGACCATTCCTGTGATTATTTCTCCCCTCCAGACCATATCAACATCCCTGGGTAAGGCATGCAAGTACCGCACCACCCATGTTCCTGCAGTGGTGCCTGAAATCACAGAGTCAGGGGGTTGGGACCTTGTGCCTGCTGACCACACCATACCTGTCCCTGTAGGGTGGCAGTGTGCCTGGGTGGGGACCTTAGAACCCAGTGTAGGGTCTGAGATGACAAACGGGAGGGAACATTTTTGTGGTTAAAAATGATATTATTAGAAAGCAAGGATACTTCATGAATATCCTACCTACAAAAATTTAAATGTAGAAAGCTGGACATTTTGCCAGCTGTTTTTAATTGTAGGAAAAGATGAACAGCACGAAACCCTTACAGAGCTTCACTTTTAGTAAATTTAAAGTAATTCACATTACCAAAATGTGACTGATCTTTCTGAGACTCCACTGGTTAGGTGACTTCAGCAGTGGTCAGAGACAGTTTCTTGACACTGCAGTAGCTATCAACAGGTTGAGCAACATGTTGAAGATGACCATCGAAGTTCCCTTTTTTTCACCCTAATTGAGCACAGGCTGTCCTGGCCGGCTCACTTCCTTTTCAGTCCCTCGTAGTCGGCAGTGAGGGTGCATAAGTGGGCGGTACTAACAGCGGTTGATGAGTGTTGAGTTGGGATGGCTGTGTATTGAGCATTTACGGGGTCTAATAGGATCTATTTGATCCCAGCATCCTCTCTGTGGGAAGGTGCTAATTCCATTTTTCAAAAGGAAAAGCCGCCCAGGGAGTCATGGCAGCTTAGCGAAGTTCAAAAAGCCACACTCCGGGGCAGGCTGGGCTAGAGATCGAGGTCTGTATGTCAACACGCACACCCTTTTGTGTGTCTGTGTTGGTGTAATAGACTGGTAGGTCTGATGCTCATTTGTCAAGCCCTGGCTATGGAGTGCTTTAGAGAAATGGTTTTTCACTTCCGTTTGGCCTTGGGTTTGAGTTTTTAATTTTAAATGGAGGCCATAGGAAGAGGGCTTTTGAGCTGTTGCGGGGATAGCTGGCTGCTACATGAATTGCATCCTGCATGGCCACCTTGACTCTGGAAACTACTAGGAAACCAGGGTAGTGGGGACACTGGTTGGTGCTCCCTGGATGCCAGTGCCCCAGCTCCCATTGTCCCTTTGCTGAGTGAAACCCGGTTCCCCACCAATCGCTTTCAGCGTACTGCAATGCATGGTGCGGTCATGTGACCTGGATTTAACGCACTCCCATGGCTGGGGGAAGCGTTTAAAGTCACTGCAGTGGCAGAGGATGGGGAAGGGAGGGCATTCTGAGCCTGAAGTGGGACCAGGTGCATTAAAGACACCCCATAGGATATTCCCAGGAGGAGGAAACAATTGGGCAGGATTTACCTTTTCCTTTGGTGACTTAGGAAGAGGCATTATAGGGGTGCCCAGCGCCATGACACTACATAACTGTAGAGGGCGCTGTCCTTAGGAAATGAAATTGGATTTTAGAGGGTTAATCCTAAATGCCAGCCACCTTGGAGTTCTCAGGGGGAAAGGTTCATGTTGAGAGCAGCCGTGGGCAAGGAGAGAGAATCTGCACATGGATCTGGATTTGTTTGGGATCCATGGTGGAAGGAGGGAGCCACTGAATGCAGAATGTCCCACAGGAGTGGTCCTGGGATGGTCAAGCTGAATATTAAACAGTAACGCTCTGGGTGAACAGAATCATTCGGGGAAACTAATTTTCCTTCTAGAAACTAACTGGCCAGGGAGGAGTGTTTGAGAAGACAAGGAGGGGGGTCCCCTGCTTTGGCTTGTGGACAGACGTGAGGATCTGGGGTGACGCTCTTGCCCATGCTGGGTGCTGATGCTGGGTGTGCGTGTCTTGCTAAACGCAGGGTCCAGCCTGACCATCCCGTGTAAGGTGTTCCTGGGAGCCGGCACACCTGACACCACCCTGCTGTGGTGGACGGCTAACAGCGCCCAAATCGAGAGCGCCTACCCGGGAGGCCGAGTGACCGAAGGGCCGCGCCAGTAAGTGGGTGAGGGCCTTCTGTCGTGAGACCTCTGCAGTTTCCCTCTTCCTTCTGGAGACAATGTCACATCCAACCTATCAATCTGACACACCTACCACAGTAAAAGTGACTTTTGGGGTGCTTTCACACTGTTTGAGTTTTGAATTTTAAAATTTCTATTTTGCTAAAAATTATCTTGAGAATCAGACTTTTTCTAGACCCAGGTGAGTTAAGTTTCAGTTGACTGGTTGGTATGGATGTTGCATTTTGTCGCTGTTTTTAAAGATTTATTTCTTGATTTTTGCAGGCTTAAAAAAAAAAACATTTTGGAGTTAATACATTTCTCTTTGCCACTTGGCAACCTCACTCTCGAATATTTTCATAAATCCAGACAAAAGACTGAGAGCTAACTCCAGTATTTGTACTGATGCCTCTTCTTTTTCTTGGGGGAATCGTAAGCTGTCAGAGTGTCCAATCAAAGAAAGAATGCAGTTCTCGTAAGCGTCATCTCCAGAAAATGTTTCCTCACTCTGAATCTAGAAGCACCAGGCTTCATAAATGGGAGCCATTTGTGTGAGAGGAAGGGAGACCACTCCACGTTCCAAATCCTAAAGTGTCCTTTAAATTTATCGTTTTGATGCTTTGAATCAGCCTGAACTTTTGCTTGCTTTTCTTTTGTCTTTTTTGAAAGAAAAAAAAATTCGTTCTGGATGCGATTTAGTAGATAAAAAGGTTGTGGATTAGCATAACAGTTGGCTTGCGAGTCTTTGTTGTGGAAGACTTGGCCAGGACTAAATGCCCTGTGCCCGCTCACTCATGCTATTCATTTACTTAAAGGAACACATTTTTCTTCCAGATAAAACAAAAGCAGTCCCAGTGGATCCATTCCACGAGGTTTTTTATTCATGTAAATAGATAGCAGTGAAGTGTCTTCAGCTTCCTCTGACATTGTGAATGGCAGATATCCTGACTAGAGCTCTTCCACTCTGTTGTCTGCAGCCCTCTGACCTGGACTAGAGTTTCAGAGTGACAGTTGGCAGTAGAAATGAGGAGGTGACACTGCTGAGGGATGGAGTCCTAGAGGTGCCCTCCTCTTCAATATGTGAATAATTTCTTGGTGAGAGACTCAAGATTCCCCTAAACAAATGTTACTGTTCCCACTACTGGATCTTTGTTTGTCAAGGGTCTTTAAAAATAAAAATTTTGATTGGGCATGATGGACATGCTTGTAATCCTAGTGACTTGGGAGGCTGAGGCAGGAGGATTGCAAGTTCAAGGCCAGCCTCAGCAATCTAGTGACACTCTGTTTCAAAATAAAAAAAAAATAAGATGATAAGGGCTAGGGATATAGGTCAGTGGTACAGCATCTCTGGGTTCAATTCCTAATACGAGAAAAAAAGATTTTTTTTCCATCAACCAAACCAAAATGAGAATGTAAGTTGTCAGTCTAACAGAGGTCCTATTACAATGACCAGCATCTTCAATGACACTCTGTCTTCTAAAAGAGGCTTAGAAATTCTCCTGGATAATTATGATGAAAAAATTCTCCTAACTTTATGAAACTTTAAATCAATTTAAGCACAATGGGTGCTTCTAGTTTGAGACTGTTTAGATGCCTATGTTTGTACCATGTGTAAGCGAATATTTTCTCACCTAGGGAATATTCAGAAAACAATGAGAACTACATTGAAGTGCCGCTGATTTTTAACCCAGTCTTAAGAGAGGATTTGGATACAGATTTTAAATGTGTCGTCCTTAATACACTGAGTTTTCAGACACTACGAACCACAGTCAAAGAAGGTATGTGTATTGGGGACAGAGGAGAAAACAACACGTTGAATGGATGCTGAACAAAGCTACGGGTTCTCCAGGAGATTCCTTGGGTGGTCTTCTTGCATTGCCAGTTAGGAGAGGCCAGAAAAACAAATCTCCTACTTTGATTTATTTTATTTATTTATGTTTTTGGTGTGATGGCGGCTGGACACTGGGAGATCATACTCAAATACAAAGTTCCGATAGCAAAATAAGTTTTGGCAAAGGTTAAATAGCAAAATAATTTCTGCTAGGAACTTTAAGCTACCCTGTGTCCTCCCGTGTGGTTCTGCCTTGGATCACCGGGATCAGCTGTCCTCCCGTGGCGTCTAGAAGAGGGCGGGTCATTCTTTATCTTGAAGTTGAAAAATTCCATCCTACAAAAGCCGGATACTGGAAGACCCCAGAGTTCAGGGTGGCTTTAAGGTCAAAGCCATTAGGTTACAAGGAGTAAGAGCAAGGCTGTAGCCAAATTAACCCGGTGGCCACGTAAGGACATTGAAAAAAGGGAAGCAAGACCCTCATGTCATCATTTTTGACATTTTCTTTTTCCTGAACGTTCAAACATTGAGCAGGAAAGGGAGGTGCTGATGATGTCCTCTCTGTTGACAGACTGCAAGACAACAGCCCCTAGCCCAAAGCAGTTCCCCTCAGGGATCTCAGTGGTGCCTTCTGACTATGCTTGCACACGTCCACATTTTGCTAGGAGGAAACTGTTGGACATACTTTAATTTGGAAGTCTGATGATTTGGCCAAGTTTCAGGAGAGGTATCAACAGCCGGCACAGCTTTGCTCAGCTCTCTGTGCTACCAGAATCGTACCACCTGAGCCACTAGTTAAAAACACAGATCCGTGGACTCTGCCCAAGTATTCCCAGGTGCGTTTTCCTGGTGGGCAGCTGAAGGTTGCAGTTTCTCAAACTCCTTGCCGATTGCAGTTTGAGAACCGGGACATACGTGTGAAGCCTGGTGTTTCTGCTCATTTTCATAACGAGCAGGCTGGCAGAGAAGACAGTGAGATTGTCACTGTACAGATTTGGACATGGGGATCCCATAAAAAACAGCTTTCTCCCTCTGGGAATCAGACTCGTGAGCCAAAGGAACCCGTGCTTCGTCTGGTCCTGATGCTGGAAACCTTTCACATTTTTCCGTCACCAGAGCCCTGTGTCTGTGTGTCCTTGGCTGGGCAGGCTGTGACTGAACCCAGAGGGCCCGGGCTGAGCCTTTCCTAAGGACCAATAAGCATATTCAGCTGGCTGCTGAAAAATCACAAGCTTCATTTATTTCTAATCTGGGTGAATTTTTAAGGTATAGGAATCCTCAGGAGAATCAGGTTGAGAATGTCTAACCAGATTATGGCAAACAAGAGCTTAAAAAAGGCGAGATTCTGGCTTCAAAAACAATGTGTTTCATAACTCCCTGTTCCCATATTTACCATTCAACTTTTGGTTCACAGTTTCTTCCTATATTTCCAAAGCCTAGAGATGTCAAGGAACAGAATATGCAATTGCTGGGTTTGAGCAATGATCTTGGCATCCGGGGCCTTGACTCTAAGTTTGTTTTCCTTGGTAAATCCTCCTGATCTCCACGCTCATTGAAGAAAGGCAGACAGTTCCCTGGCCAAGTCACAGATGGCTCACTGAGGTGTCAACGGACAGCATCTTAAGTGCACACTGTCCACATTTGGAACACTCAGTCCCTTGGTACGGGCCCCTACTCTGTGTCAGATCTTATCTAACTTGGATTGTGGCTCTAGTGCCTCAGATGTCACTCTCAAATGTCCTTGATCTTGGCGTAAGGACCCTACTTTCTGCTTCCTTTTCTCTCTGGAAGCCCACCCTGCCCCTCCTGTTTGGCTGTGAGACACGGTTCCACGCTGATGTGCCTCTGCTTTCCCCACAGCTTCCTCCACGTTCTCCTGGGGCATTGCGCTGGCTCCCTTGTCGCTGGTCTTCTTGGTTTTGGGGGGAATCTGGACGTACAGACGGTGTAAACGCAGAACTGAGAAAACACGTGGGCTGACAGCGCTCAAGACCGGCCTCTGAGACTTCCCGTGCCAAACCCGTGCAATAAAGGAAGTGGGAATGCCAACGCGGATCACCATCCTCCTCCTCCTTCTTTCTTTATTGGTTCTTTCTGGTTGTATATGACAGTAGAATCCATTGTGACGTGATTGTCGAAGCACGGAATGCAGCCTGTTCTAATGCAGCCCCAGCACCCCTCCTTCCCCTCCTCTCCCCCACCCCGTTCCCTTCCCTCTACTGATTTCCTGCCATTTATCCAGTTATTATTATTTAAAAAAATGTTTTTAATTATAGATGGACACAGTATCTTTATTCTGTTTATTTAGTTTTTTTTTTTTTTTTTAAATGTGGTGCTGGGGATGGAACCCAGGGCCTCACACCTGCTAGTTCTACCACTGAGCCACCACCCCACCCCCCATGGTTACTTTTTTAAAAAGTTAATTTCGTGTGGATGTTGAGGAGGGTGGGATGCCCTGTGGGGTACTGTTATATGTACACAGGGAAGCTATGTCAGGCTCACTGCACTGTGTTTCCGTCTGCTCTCCCGCTCCCTTCCCTCCATGCTGGCTGGGTCCTTTTGAGGGGACTCTTCTCTCCTTCAGTTGTTAAACAAAGTTGTGGGGGCTGTACTGGACTGGAGTCTTGTAGTCCTTATTTTTCTGAATCTCAGTGACAGGAGCAAATGTGCCTATGGGTGGGCTTGAACAGCTTTCCGCTACTTGTGATGGATCTTAAAAAACGAGGAGTGGAAAACCTCCGAATGAATTCTGAAACTCATCTGTTCACTCAACAAAATATGAAGATCGTCTAGGCTGCGTGGAAGGTGGCGTAGATGCCTAGTTGACAGTTTGCCATTCAGAGCGGGAGGTCTTGTTTTGATCCTGGCAGGGATGACTTAGAAATGCTCAGGCAGAAGAATCCATACAGTCGGTGAACCCTTTGGGAAAGATGATCCAAAATTAGTGATTAATAAAGAATTAGGATGATCCCCCAAAGACGCCAGCGGGAGCATATCGGCAAGTGGAGAAATGGACCCAGCTTCGTAACAGCACTTCTGAAAACAAGAAGGACACTGAGATGATTATATGCAAATTGGAAAAACATAGAACCAGAGCCTCTTTTATATCATACTTCAAAAGAATCACACCCGGATAAATGGGTTGAATTACAACAAAACAAACGGCAGGAAGATCAGCCTGGTTCACTCCTTCACCTATTTGTGGCATTTGATTGTAGCAGCCCAACTAGATGAAGAAAGATACCTTTCATAAAACTTTATGTGTTAAGAGTTATTAATTCTTTAACTTATCTGACATGATTTCCTTCAAATTTTATCTTTGCTGTTTTATCGTATAGAAATTGTGATCAAGCTTATCAGTCCTTTCTCTTGCAGTTAGTTCCCTTATGGGGAGTGAACACGGAAGGTTCATCTTCTTTTCTTTTATTCCATAAATATTCTCTAAATGCCACCTTCACAGGACTGGAGATGTACCTGTGATCAAAACGACACAAATAGGGCTCTGTTTAAATTTAGATGTGGCTTTCTCAGAGGCTTTTTCCTCCCCTCATGTTGCTCCATCCTTCGATGCTCTCCCCACTGGACCTCCCGTTGTAGGTGTGCCTGCTCATTTCCTGTCTGTGTTCCCCACCTGGATGGAAGATCTGCCAGGGCAGAGATGTCGTTTTGATCACAGGTGTCTCCCCAGCCCTGTGAAGGTGGCATTTAATGAATATTTATCGAATAAAAAAAAATAAGATGAACCTTTTGTGTTCACTCCCCCTAAGGGAACTGCCAGAGAAAAGATTAATAGGCTGAATCACAATTTCTACACCATAAAATCGTGAAGATAAAGTTGGAGGGAAATCCTGTCAGGTAAGTTAAAGAATTAATAACTCTAACAGGTAAAGTTTTATGAAAGGTATCTTTCTTCATCTAGTTGGGCTGCTATCATCAAATATCATACATTGGGTGGCTCATAAAGAACAGAAATTTAATTCTCCCATTTCTAAAGGTCGAGAAGTCTAGGATCAAGAGACCAGCAGACTGGGTGTGTGGCAAGGGCAGCTTCCTGGTTCAGAGAAGGCTGTCTTCAGGACTCGGTCACCCCCCACCCCAGGGCATCACCTCCCACCATCACACCGTAGGGGTTTCAGGTCTCCAAATACAAATTTTAGGAAGACACAAACATTCAGTGTAGTAGCCCATCATCCTGCTGGAGACCGTGAGTAGGGACCACATGGAAAGATGAAAATCAGAGATGCAAATTAAAGAGATACCAAGGCTCGAGAGTGAGATCCAGGCTGTCGGGAAGCCATCACTTACACACCCTGTGATTCAGTTTCAAATTTGGTCCTGGGAAATACAAAGGCAATATGGACCAAGCCAGGGGTCCAGGGGGCCAACTTGCATCCACTTGTCAGTGCTAAGCATCTGCCTCTCTTCCCATCGCTGTTCAGTGATGTCATGTTGGCAATTAAAAATCCACCATCATCAGAGAATTACCCCATAAAAATTGGCAAATGGCACAGATCAGTCCTCTCCTCCCCAACATATCGCTTTAAGAGTCAGACTGATGCCAAAGAGATGCCCAGGAGTTTAGCTTAAGAAATAATCCCTTGAAAGAAAGTGGTTAGAATGTATGAACTAATTTAGTGAATGCTATTATTTGAATGATGAAAAATCATGCTACAATGATCGGTTATAACTGTCAAGATTGTGAGACAAATATTTATCATGTTAAGGGACAGCAATGCATTGTTTCATGCAGAATTTATAGTAATAGCAATATTGAACTTTGCATGTGGACAAACAGGAAAGTTAGAAAGAAGAACTTTTAAGAGATTTTCTGGGTTCAAGTCCAAGTGCTACCCATGTGGTTTGGGGGCAAGTCCTTTAATCTCACAGTTCACTAATTTTGTCATTTGAAAAGTGGGAATAATCACAGTAATTGTTTTGACTATTAAGCTCTATTTTACATTTCATCTTTCCTTTAAAAATTTTTTAACTGTCGTTAACTATTTAATAATTAAAACCAGAGTAGGAACAGACCAAAATTTAGAACAGTTGTATTGTTTAGACTGTGGATAAACTGCAGCCTGGGGGTCAAATCTGGTCTGTCCTCTGGTTTTATAAAGTGCAAATTATTAGAAAATAGCTACTCCTGGTTGTTTATGTACTGCCTCGGACTGTTTTCACTCCTTGAAGACAGAGTAGTTGAGGAAGCAAAGTCTAAAATATCTACTCTCCGGCCTGTGATAGAACAAGACTGCCTCCCCCTGGTTTAGACTAAGGAACCCCCCCCCCAAGGTTTTTGACCTCAGCTGTTGTACCTTTATCTCCTCTTCCATCCTTTCTTCTATTTTCTAAGCATGTGATGGGAGTGGGGAGGAAGTAGGAAGAGGAAGCAGAGGCCTTTGAGCCTCTCATCAAAGCAGGATTTTATCCACTAAAGGAAGGAAACAGGTTTGTGACGGAAGGACCACGTGGGGACATCACCAATGGCTTCTGCATCTGCAGGTTGGGTACCACGGGGCGCTTGTTCCTCTTCCTTCCTGGGACTCCTCCAGGGCTCTCTGGAGTTCCCCACCTGCAGATTCTGGCAGCTTCAGCACTGACCCAGGAAAGAAGCTGACTGCAGCCAGGAAGAACTGCCGACGACGTCTCAGAACCTCCGTCGGCAGCCCGGGTCTGCATTTCCTCCTCCCCAATGGGCGAAGCATGGGGCCATGCTGTTTAGGAAAAGCACTAGGAGCAGGGAGTCGCGAAAACTGGATTCATGCTCACCTAGGGGATAAGTGTGATATTGGGGTTGATACAATTTTTAGAGTCGTTTCTTTGTAAGAGACATACTGAATTATTTATGGGATGATAGCTGAGATAGGATTCAAAATTATCCAGTGCTGGGTGGAAGAGTAAATAAGGTTGGCCAAGTGTTGATAGCAATCGACACCCAGGGTGGCTACTCTGGGCTCCTTAGGCCATTCTGTCTACTTTTGTGTGTATTTGAAAACTTGCTTAGAAAAGAGTAAAATGAAATCTAGGAGCAACCCCCATGAGTAGGGTGCAGGAACGGCAGTAAAATAGGGCGGTGGATTTTATAGTGGTGACTACTCTAATAAATGATCTGCTTGCAACAAAATATGGATGGATCTTAGAAATACATTATTGAGTCAGTAAGTCCAAGAAATGTTTGCTTATAGCTTGTTGCTCTCTTTGACATAAAGTGAAAAACAACTAAAACTAAGCTCTCTCTCACACACTCGTACATCTATGGTTAAAGCTGTGTCACATACGTGCTTCTGCATGTGTGTGTGGATACTGATTATGTCAGGCAACAGCCAACAAGAACTGATATGGATAGGAAGATGTAAGTTGCATCGGGTTCTTTGGGTCTCATGTTGGGCAGAGGACTTTTATTGTTTAACTTATAATCAAATAAACAGATGAAGAAACAGGTCCTTCAGGGACCAATGGAGAATGTGCATCTTGAATCAAGGATCATGACTAACCTAACTCTCTGCACCCGAGTCCATTTTAAACCCACACGTTGAACAAGTTGGCTTCTTAATGTGACTCATTTCTGTTAGATTGAGCCTGTTGTTTTAATCTTCAAAAGGTTAAACTGTGCCTTTATGAAAGATGGAGGGAAGGGGGAGACGAGGTGTGGAGACTTGACACTTCCTTGCACTGCCTCTGAGAAATACAATAAGCCTTAGGTGATAAGATGCCACCTCTTGAGACTAACCAAGGACAGCCGGGGATAGCCCCAACAGACACAAATAATTATTTATGCACTAAAAGGCAAATTGGATGTCTCTAGTATTTCAAATATCTGTGAGAGACCGCAGGGGTTCTTATAAAGGGGTTCTTAAAGAAAGAGTGGGATGTATAGTTCCTGTAAAATCCTCAGGGCAGGAGTTTCATGCTCACTGATGCAACCCCAGCACTGGCCCATCGTCTTGGCACTGGTAGAAAGCCGTTACAGAGTGTCTGCTGTGTGGACGGATGACCCATTACTTGGATTTTCCAGGCCTGTGTGAACAAATGGGGTCCTATTAGCAGCACTCAGCTAAATTCCTCTTCTGCTCCTGCTCTCAAACTTGCACTGCTTTTTTACCATGACCTCCTGCCAAGAGCTCGCTTGGACACACAAATGCTACTTGTGTTTCTGAGGCTGTTTTTCTGTACGTGTGGACTCCACCCATGGGCATCTGCCATGCATGCCACTTTTTCAGGGCTACTTGTTAATGTCGTTGGGCTCCAAGAAATCACTGTCATCCCCCAAGGGCACTGCCCTGGACATCCGGAGGACAAGCTGTCCAGCTGTCATTCTGGGCTACAGCCTCCCTGTGCACTCATGGAAGCTCCCCTTCCGTGGCTCCTGTGGCTGGCCAGGCTCCAAAGCAGAGGTGGTGTGTGGTCACCTTTTCCACAGGGCTCATACCTTTCCAGCCGCGCATCCTTCTCTCTGGCATGTTTGCAAAAACCACTTCCTCAGACAAAGCAAAGAGAAACAAAGCCTCCTGCAAAGAGACTCCTGCCCACTGGTTCTTCAGAAACCGCTCAGTCTACAGTCACCAGGTCCCTGAGGGAGGCCAATCCACTGGGGCCAGGTTGACACAGACAGATGCAAAGATTGGGGGAGAGAAGGTTTTTAGATGAAAAAAAAATTGGGGAGGCAACGTAAACAGAACCAAGAAGGGAAAACCAACATGTTATTGTCTGCACTGCGCTAGACTTTACCCAATATAATGCTAAAAGTAAACTTTACCAGGCAAGTATTTTACAGTGCATTCTCCAGATAAAGGAACTGAGGCTTACTGAGTTTAAATATTACTTACATCTTAGAGAGTGTAGCTTAGTGGTGCAGCAGCCGTGGGTGTCCCGAAACTAAATCTCAGAACTGAACACAGCTGGAGAGCAGCTGGGCCCTAGCAGGGGCTGGTCTGAGTCAAGGTTAAGGCAGGAAGGAGCAGAGTAAATATTTGCTTTCCTGGGGAAACGTGAGTCCCAAGAAGAGATGAGCCACTCACCAGAGTCAGTCCCCCTCCAAACTCACCAGGAGATGTGTCTGGAATCTGTGAGGGGACCAGAGTGACTCTAACATGATCCTAGGAAAGGAAGCCTCAGAAAGGGGGACCAAGTGTCCCTCTTTCCTACAGGGCTTCCCAGTGGTTTGTTGGCTTAGCCTCTGGGACCCCCAAACAAGTCCAAGGTCCACTGAGGCATTGCTGGGTTTCCCTGGCTGTCCATCAAAACAGTCCGGCTCCTTGACCTTCCTGAGCCTGCTTTCCTAGGGAAATACAGGTGGGACTCCCTGAACTTTCCTGAGCCCTTCAGGGGATAATGAAGATTTAGCCCCGAGAAAGCTCAAAAATGGTGAAGAACTGTATGTAAATTAAACTAATTTCAAAACGGTGCTGTCCCTAAGGCTGACAATTCACCTTGTTGCATTCCCTATTGCAAATTGCTGTTTGAAAATATGGATGTTATTATTATGCAGATAGGGTGAGGCCAACAGATCAAAGGACAAGTGCATTAAAGGAAATAGAGTATGTACTACAGAGCCCAAGAGGAGGGGGCACGCCACATCATGGGGAAAGGGCACGGGAAGCAGGAGGCTTGGTAGGAGGCAGAGGGAGCCAGGGGAAGTTTCTGTGGGGGCAGAGATGGGTGAGGCGGGGAGGCAAGATATGATTGGCTGGTTTGAATTCTCAATGAGCTCGGGGGTGTAGGGTCCGTCCCAAGCTGGGCAGGTGTGTAGTGATCCAGAGTGTGAGAGCTCCTTAGAGCAGGTGCAGTCTCTCCAGGGCCGCAGGCTTCCAGGTGTGTAACCATCAGAAACACACAGTCAATATATCTTCCTCCGGCATCGCCTGAAATGAGCATCAGAAGTTTTGCAAGGAAATTAAATAGCCCAAAGTAAAGATCCAACAAAGTAGATGCTCCAATATTATTATTATTTTAAAACAAGAATACCAAGTATCCTTTATTAAGTGCAGTAAAGCAGCCACCACAAGACCTTGCAAGTGTGGACAGCGAAACGTTAGTGTTGCCCTGAAATGTTGGCAATATCTATAAGGGATGGAAAGCAAATCGAAAAAATTTTGAAATCAAAATCTTAGTTTCTCCTTCCATAATTCCTTCTTGCTGAGCCCCAACAAGAGGGGTTGCAGTCTGGGTTGTCATTATTTTTTTTTTTTTTTTTTTTTTTTAGGGAAGGGTCTGGCTCCTTAGGATCTTGGGCACTGAATTGGCCTCTCATCTGTCCCCTTTTGAAGAGTTCCAGGTGTTAATGCAGGATTAGCACAGCCCGACCCATCTGCACTAGATTTTTAAAACAAGCCCTTTCTGGGCACTGGAGTGATTCCCCAGACAAACGTTGCTCCCGGGACCCTGTACTGAGTGTTGACAGTGGCCACAGCAGAGCCTTGAGGGTAAGTGAGGAAAGATGGAGACCAGCCGAGCTGCTGGTTCTCTGCACATAGACCCCACACCAGAAGTGTCAGCATCCCCAGGAACTCACTAGAAATGAAAGGCCTGTTGACTAGAGACTCCGGGTGATCCAGGGTCTGTAGTTTAACAAGTTTTTCAGTTAGGTTCTTCTACACAAAGGCTGAGCACCCCTGCTCTTATGGATAGTCTAGAATCCATGAGCTGAGAATGTGAGCCATCTTTGGCCAATTAGCTTAACAGGAGTTAGTGAGATCCCATGCTCATTGCATCTGGGGGGACTCCACCCATGCATCTTACCTCTCACTCCAGTATCGGGGACCCTGTGCTTTCCTGAATAATGCATTCATCTTCAGGAGTACTCCTGATTGCTCAGGCTCGGGGCCTTATTTTTTTTTTTTTTTTTGGTGACTTTCTTCCCATCCAGCATGTTTGGAATTTCTCCTAATGTTTTTTCCTGAGAACGCTCATTTCAGTCCTGTCTGGTGACAGAGCTTCCTCTCTGTTGTCAGCGATTGCCATGGCCTCCTCCTCTAGAACTTTCTAGACCTCTGCACCTTTCCCAAGGAAAGGGTACTTTCCCAGCCCCATTTGGGCTGCATCATTGCCCCAGCAGGTTAGCCACACTGCCTGTACCCCGGGATTTCAGTGAGAGTTGCCCTGTCAGCATGTGCTAGCAGCACGTGATTTCCCTTCGGCTTTTGAATGTTCAAGATGCTTTGTTTCTCTCACAAAAATATCTTTCAGAAGTGAAAGAATGGACCCGGAGTGACTGTATAATGGTTAAGTGGGAGTTCCCAGCCTTGGCTGCAGACTGGGATCATCTGGGGAGATGGAAGCCACATGGCGGGTGACTGGGCCAACCCCCCTCCCCTGCCCCCCCCCCCCTGCCCGGGCATTCTGCTGTGAGTAGCCTTGACTGTGGGAGTTGCCAGTACTTGCAGGTGGTTCTAATGGGAATTCACCCCTGGTTTAACCTCTTTTATTTTCCACTGCCTAAGGGCTGATGCTCTGTGCTCTTTGCTTTCTGTACCAGAAATCCATGCATTCACACACGCATTCTTTCATTCATCTATCCTAGCATAGTCTTCTAGATTTCTGTCTCATGGGTTTCCCATGCGACAGCTTACAGTCAGTATCTCTGGGCATGCCAGAAACACCCTGGAGAACTTAGGCCACAGAGGAGCCCAGAGCAGCTTATTTCTGTCCATCACTTGCCTCCTAAGAGACAGAGAAGGAGACCAGACCAAGCACATCTCTTCTCCCAGGGGTGAGAGTCTGGAAGTTTCCACATGAAGGAAATATAAGGAGTGGGGACCCTGTGTGGCCTTCTCAAAAAATAAACATTTATTAGTTATGTCCAACTATTTCACTACAACTTTTATTTGTATTCTTCCTGCCCAATTCTTCATTACTCTAAGAGAGTTCTTTCCCTGGAAAGTAGAAACAGAAGAGATAGCTGAGCTGTGGTCACAAAGTCTAAGCCGTTGAAAGTCGGGCTCCAGGGAATGGAATCCAAGTCTTTTGAAGGTTGCAGTTCGAGTCCTCATTTCCAGTCTGGCCTAGTCTCATTAGAGACCAGCAGTTGTCCATGAATGAACGACTTATGCATTCAAGGGAAGTGGCTAGAGGAAGCACTTCCCCATCAACTGCCGACTTTCCCGCAATTGGCTTTGTTTGCATTTTTTTTCCTCCTCTCTAAATCTTATTTTCTCTTGAGCCCTGTTCAAATGTCACCAGCACTATACATCCTTTTCCACACAATGAGATAATCTCCGGCAGTCCTGAATCCTCCAAGCACCTCACCGGGTCTTCATTTGAGCACTTAGTGCTTTCTGCCTTCTGTGATGGCTAATTGGATTTCCCTCTTTTCCCCCTGGCCTGACTGTGAGGAACTTGAGGGCAGGTTCGAGATTGGATTGAACTTCATGTCTCCAAAGCATGAGATAGGGGAGGGGAGAAGCACGCGGTGGACGTGTGCTCTGAGGAGGAAAGCTCACAACTGTGCATGAGCCCTCAACAGCCAAAGAAGGGCACCCAGACATAGAAGGGCAACGAAGAGAGGCCCTCCGCCCTAATCTGGGGGAAGCTGCCGGAACCCCAGGTCCCTGATGAAGGAGGCAGGGAGCATCCCCCAGGAAACAGCCCTTGCCGAGGCTCCTTCCCGAGGGACAGTCCCTAGGGCCCAGTGAGATGGGCTGAACCAATCAGATCCCCCCCTGGGAGTCTGCACACCCTACAGTCTGCCACTAGAGGGGGCCAAAGTGGAGAGATGACGAAGCCCCGGAGTGTGGGCACAGGGGCCTTTTGTTTCAATAACTGCCAAATGCCCCCAGACTCCGTTTCTAGTCTGCTTACTGCGCTCAGGTGTCTTGTCTACTCTGTCTCCTTTTAGAAGGCAAACTCTGGGAGACCAGGGCTCTGTATCTTGTTTGATTCACTACTCTTCTTCCTTTCAGCTCAGGAGAGAGGGCTTGGCATACAGCAGGTGCACAGAAAATATTTACTGAATGAACAGATAAGTGCTTGGCTCGGTGGCTTCATCTCCCACCAGTCCTCCAACTCTCCCCTTGCCCGTGGCTAGCCAAACAGTAGCGCTTGCAAGTCCCCTCAAGCCTCTATTTATTTTCTTGTGTTGGAGCCTTGGCATGTGCTGTTTCCTGGGGCTTGGAAAACTCCTTCATTCTGTCCAATCGGCTGAATCTTTCTTCCTGTTTAGGTCTTCCCTGGAAGTCTTTCCTGAGTCCCCAAGCTGGCAGGGAGGACCCTCTTACTGGACCCCAGAATACCAGGTGACCATCACAGTTGGAGTGGATGTCATTTATTGAGCCAGCAGGACAGCCTCTAGGCACATTTTTTTTTTTTTTTTTTTGGTACCAGGGATTGAACCAGGGACGCTTAACCACTGAGCCACATCCCAAGTCCTTTTTATATTTTATTTAGAGACAGGGTCTTGCTAAGTTGCTTAGGTCCTCACTAAGTTGCTGAGGCTGGCTTTGAACTTTCGATCCTCTTGCCTCAGCCTCCTGAGCTGCTGGGAATACAGGCATGCACCACTGTGCCCAGCTCTAAGTAATTTTTTAAACATGATCTCATTCATTTATCCAAACCACTAATAATTCCCCTGATTTACATGTGGGGCAATGGAAGGTTTGAAGGCTTCAGTAATTTGCCTCAGTTAATCCCAAGGAGGGCTAACAAGGAGATTATTCCTTGTAGTCAAAAGAGGAGACTTGAATTATATTCCAGGAATTGCTCCCTCTTCTTCAGAAATCAGTCTTTTCTCTCCAACATCTAACACTGCCAGACTCTGCCCACTGCATCTTTAGCTCCTTTATTATAAGAAGAGCACTCAAAATCTCCTTTTTAGTTTTCAGACTTAAGATATTCATCAGAGCCAGGTGTGGTGGTGCATGCCAGTCATCCCAGTCGTTTGGGAGGCTGAGCAGGAGGATTGCAAGTGCCAAGCTAGCCTTAGCAACTTAGGGAGGTCCTAAGCAACTTAAAGAGACTATCTCAAAATAGAAAATAAAATAAAGGGCTGGGGATGTGGCTCAGTGGTAAAGCACCTGGGTTAAAAAAAAAAGGCAAAAAAATAAAAATAAAAAAAGCTATCTGTCAGCAAAGTAGGGGAAGCTTGGGAGTTTGGTATGAGCAGGAAGGGAGATTTTTCCTGGTTATCACTGACACCATTCCAAATGTTTTCTGTTCTCTGGACTCACAATTTCCTGTTTAACAATAAGGTCTGAAAGTGTATCACAATTGGACACAGAGTACTTGCTAAGCCCTGACTATATACAAGCCTGTGATTAGATCATTTCAGACTCTAGTGAAAATATTTTTGGAATGAACTCCTTCGGGAGTCCTATCGGGTGCTGAGTACACTTTCTCGGTAAGCACTTGGACTTGCTCTGTCTTTCTGAGTCAGCCTGGACTCAGCAGCCTCCATCCTGAGGAAATTCGGGAGACTTATCTTCAAAGTCAAAAGCCTGGGGTGAGTTCAGAACTCTCCCAGAGATAAAGGATCCCGATAAGAGGGCTCTCAGGTGGCCAGAGCTTTTTGTTTATATATATGTAGAAAGAAAGGTAGATTTTCCTTGTTCATTTAACTGTTTAAATAAAAATTTCCTGCAATATACTTGAAATGGTGATCCTTCAAGGGAGAAAATTCATGAAGTAGGTGCTGTCAGGGTCCCTTTTTCCACCGTCCCCTAAATACAGGGCATCTAGTGTTGGATTGGGGTTGAGATAGGTGGGCCATGGCCTTTTGACTTCCCTATGCTGACTGACATTACTGTCACCATATTTCTTAAATCACAATTTTTCTTCAATAGCCCAAAGGAGATTCTCTGTTATTTCCTGCATCGAAGCACATGACTTTCAAATAACATCCAATGAACACCAGCATGAGTAAGAGGCTGTGCTTGGTGAGGGCTTGGGAGGAAGCACACTGGTGGGTTGTGCAGTATTTTTCTGTGTTCCAGAAGCTTGTGGGACGAGCGCTGGCAGGACATTTCCACAGGTTGAGCATGCTTTCCCTGGCTGAGCCAGTCTGTGGTGGCCCTAAGACAGGGGGAAATGCAGACAGCAACCAAAATCTTCTTTAGCTCTAGATCTGTATCAATTGGGGATGCCTTGGGCTGCAGGGAACAGCCAAGAAACAATGGAGAGTTATTTAAATAAAAATGGGTGCTCGGTTTTCTCACGGTTACCTGAGGTAGGAAGACCTAGCAGCTCATGCTGCCTTCTTTTTTGTTTTTCCTCATGGTTAGAAGATGACTGTTGGGTAGCAGGTGTGGCGTCTACAGTGCAGGCAGGTAGAAGGGAAAAGGAAACATCGGCTCTATCTTCACCTTTCCCTGGAAACCCTTCTCAAAGCCCCCTGCAGACTTCTGCTTCTGCTTCATGATCAGAACCGTCATGTGGGCTTTCCGGTTCCCACAAGCCCAGGAAAGCCATACCCCAGCTTCATGCCCTCCATTTCCTACCTTAACACTTTTTCTGAAGGTTGGCTTTTCTGATATTAAAGTCCCCAGTTCCTAGGGATCTAGAAAAATGTTTCTGTGGGCTGATTTGAAAAGAGCAGGGGGCTTCCAGCAGCACCTCTGCTCACACCTGTGACAGGGAGCACCACACCTGGCTCTCAGGCCTGACTTCCCCTCTCCTGGAACTACTTCTTTTCCCCACGAGAACATTGTAGGGTTACAGGACAGCGGGCCGTCCCTGCTTTTGGGGAGGGGATGAATTTGGGGCAAAGCTGGATGTCAGGCAATTGAACAATCCTAGGGAATTCAGACAGACAAAACCTAGGATGGGCTGACACCGACATGCCTGGATTCTTGATGACCACAGAGTTTATAGCTTTTTATGCTGCAATTTGGAAGAAAGGAAGAAAGGAAGGAAGGAAAGGAGGAAGGAAGGAAGGAAGGAAGGAAGGAAGGAAGGAAGGAAGGAAGGAAAGGGAGAGATGAGAGGTGGAGGGAAAGAGAGAGAGAGGGAGGAAAAAAGGAGAGAGAAAGGAAAGAGGGGAGGTGGGGAAGAAAGAGTAAGAGAGGGAGAAGGAGAAGAGAGAGGAAGGGAAAGAGGGAGGAAGGAAGGAATAGAGGAAAAGAAAGGGCAAGAGAGACTAACCAAACAAGCTAAAAATTCAAACTGTACTAGAGAGAGGAGGGAGGGAAAGAAGAGCGGGCAGGTAGGTAGAGAGAGGAGACGGAAAATACACAACCCAGCCCAGACACCAGAACTGCACTAGAGAGGAGACTGGGGTGTGTACAAGTTTCCACCCTGCTCTGCGGGAACATGGAGGGGATTCCCAGGGTGCTGTGTGAGTCCGTTGGAGGGAGCTCAGTAGAAAGGAGCAAAGAGCATCTTGACTCTTTGTTCGTTTGTTCGTGCAACAAATGTGAATTTTTCCTTCTTTGGCTGCCTGCCCTGTGGGAGCTTAATTTTCACAGAGAAGGCAAAGATGATACGATGAGCCCAATATAATATAAACTCACGGAAAGCGCGGTTATGACTGTGAGCAGGCATAATCAGGGAAATCCACCCACCAGGTGAGATTTTGACACAGAGAGGAAGGGGAGTGCTCCTCCTTAGGAGAAGCAGATGGAGCAGGGACAGGGTTGGCCTGGTGTGTGAGAGGTGAATGGACTGGGTATCTGAAAAGAGCAGAGGTTGGGACAACGATGTGCCACACATTTGTTGTTTCTTTTTATCATTATTATTTTCTGAATTTGTGTTATGCTTAGAACGATCCTGTAAAGTTAGAATCCCCTTCATTGTGGTCACCTTGACAGTAAACCCTGACACAAGGACTTGGAGACAAGCAGTCTCTCAGGGAAGCAATTCCAGTTAGCAGGAGTGAGGGAGAGTCGGCCAGGAACTCAGGAAACACGGAGCCGAGGTGAGTAAGAGAGGTCCCCACCATGGCCGGTGGAGCTCTGGTCCACTGGGGTCTCCTGGAAAGTACCACCAGCCCTCCATATCTGTGAATCCACGCCCCAACTTCAACCAACCACAGGGACAAATGTGTTTAGGTCTATGATGGTGGCATCTGTACGGAACATGTACATTTAAAATTGTTATCACTGGTCCATAAACCATGTAGTGTGACAACTGTTGATATGACCTGTGCGCTGTGATGTAATCTAGAGATGATAGAAAGCATAGAGGAGGATTTGTATAGGTTACAGGCAATATTATGCAATTTTATAGAAGGGACATGAGCATCTGTGAAATTTGGTGTCCATGGGGAGGGGAGTTGTAAAACCAATTTCCAACAGATACTGAGGGATATCTGTATATAAAAGTCTTCCACATTTTTTTTTTTTTTGCTTGAAGAAATGTACACAGATGCAAAGGGTTTATTGGCTGGGATGTAGTTCAGTGGTAAAGTGTGTGCCTTGCATAAGGCCCTGGGTTCAATCCCAAGCAACACACACACACACACACACACACACACACACACACTCTCAAAGCCAAAGGCCAAGGGCTCTTGAGATACTTGCCATGAATGTTATGTTCATTTTAGAGTTAAGGATCAAAACTTTCAACCCGGCTGGGCATGGTATGCACTCCTGTAATCCCAGAAGCTCTGGAGGCTGAGGCAGGAGGACCTAGAGTTCAAAGCCAGCCTCAGCAACAGTGAGGTATTAAGCAACTCAGTGAGATCCTGTAGGGCTGGGATGTGGCTCAGTGGTTGAGTGCCCCTGAGTTCAATACCCAGTACCTCCGCCCCCAAGACAAAAAAAAAAAAACACCAAACAAAGCAATTTCAACCCCTTGTCCAAATTTACATGGCCAGTAGATGACAGAGCAGGGATTTGGAACAAGGTATTGTGGTTTCAAAACTCGTACTTGTTCTTACCATCATCATTATATATTAAATATTAAATTTATCTGCCACAGTCCGGCTGCAGCAAAATAACCCCGGGGGTGGGGGGTGGGTGTTGACGAGGAACTTGTGTAGATTGATACAGAAGGAGTGGGAGCCGTTTATTGAAGGACAGGAGGGGCATATATACATTCCACACAGCTTATCTTAATTAACATAAACTAGATACATCAGTCAACCAATAAGGAATCTCCACACTTAATGGCTCGCTGGCGTGACTTCACAAACCACTCCCTCTGGCAAAATGCCAGGCGCCATCCTGACTTGTTTACAGACCCTAATATTTATCATTATATATTAAATTTGCTGGCCTCATCATCATGTATTAAACTTATAGTTATAAAAAGTAATGTATGAATATCCATGTTGGCATGGTATTTTCATAATAGTCATTCATTCTTCCAGTCTTAAAAATAATGTAAAATTTCTGATTTTCTATGGTACCTGTAGTACCTCATCACTGGATAGGAGTGAAGAGATGACATTGCCCTGTGATAATTTAATCCAAGCATCAGATAGCAAAGGGGATTTCAACAGGGCCTGTAGATTAATGACCTAAGAGCAGATTAAAGATGACCACAAATTCTGTGGAGTTTAAATCTCCTTCCCCTAAGTCCCGGCTGGCATTAACGACTTGCAAGATCAATCAAAGACTGAGACAGAGTGACTTTCTGGAATTTCCAAGCTTTGCTGATAGGAATCCCTGTGGTTTGGAACTGGGCTTTTTGTGTGGGAGACTATTGGTGTCCTGAGTGGCCATTGAAGGTATCTAGCCACTCAAGAGTCTCCGTGCTGGTGAGACCCCAGGTCAGTACTTCAGTAGAGAGTGTCAGCTGAGCCCAGCTTTCTAATCGTCCCCACAAAGTGCCAGATGGAGGAGAGGCCCTCCAGGCGAGGCCACGTTCCAGCTGTGTGCCACCGCGTAACCTCTATTGAAACAATGAATTACGTAGGCTGAGCCCTGCTCAAATATGGACCCGCAAAATGATGAGATAAAACCACATACTCGTTTGGTTAAGAGTCTAATTTGGGAGGCAGCTAATCAACAATAAATAGCTGGAATACAGCCACCCATTTCTATTTCCTGTCCTGGCTGCAGTATCCCTCAGTATCAGTAGGATACAGTAATATTACCATCTTTAATTTCTGGCCATAAAATTAGGTGGAAACTTAGCTATTTGAACTAAGTTATTTCTGATATACTTGGTAATCATTGGGAAGTTTAGAAATCTCATTTCTCTCTTTGTTAATCAAGCCTGGGGTTTATGTTTTTTTGCTTTTTAGTAAGAATTTTTATTTTATTTTTTTTTATTTTACTTTTTGCAGTTCTAAGGATTGAACTCAGAGAATTTCACCTGCTGGGCAAGTGCTCTACCCCTGAGCTACATGTCCAGTCCCATGTCTGGAATTCAGGAGTGTTCCTAATTCTCAGCACTGAACTTTAAGTCCCTGGCACAAGACTTACAAATTCATTTATAAACATCAGCAAACAAAATCCTCAAAACTATACTTTTTTTCCATGAGGGCTTGGTACCTACTGTCATAATTATGGGTGTGTTTTCTGAGACAAAGCAAAGCAGAAAGGAGAACACAAACTTGGGAGACGCCACGGTGAAAGAGGGAGAAGGAGAAGCCCAGGTCGGGTGCTTGGCAGCCAGGGAGAGGTTTGTAGAACTATGTCCAGACAGGCTCCTGGGAGAGGCCGATTCACAGAGTCCCCAGATCCTCACTCTGCGTGTGCTTTCATTAAGTTCCCTGGTGACCTCCCAAATAACTTTGGGTGGTGGTATACACGTTGTGTGGGGGGGGAGATCTTGTCTTTCATCAATGGGTAACTAATTTAGTGAGGCATCTCACCTTTGGGGGGCAAAGGCACAGCATGGTTTTATTTTTTTAATCCCCCAGTTGTCTTTTGACGAGTTCCTCATCTGTGCGGCTCGGGAATCTCCCTAAGGCTCGTTTGGTCCATTTCTATAAATGCCAGTGATGGGTTGTTAGAGCACTTCAGTTCTGGTTTCAAGACTTGGTCTTGTTCCCTTTAAAATCCTCATCTCACCCTCTGTGGTTTCCTTCTTGAAAGGAAAGTGACCACGACACTCGGAGTGACCACGAGATCTTTACTGCGGTGGTATCTGATTAACAGGGAAGGAAGAGAGAAAGAGAGAGAGAAAGAGAGAGAGAGCAGGGAAAGAGAGAGAGGGAGAGAGAGAGGGAGAGAGGGAGAGAGGGAAAGGGAGAGGGAGAGGGAGAGGGAGAGGGAGGGAGGGAGAGAGAGGGAGAGAGAGAGGGAGAGAGGGAGAGGGAGAGAGAGGGAGAGGGAGAGAGGGAGAGGGAGAGGGAGGGAGGGAGAGAGAGGGAGAGAGAGAGGGAGAGAGGGAGAGGGAGAGAGAGGGAGAGGGAGAGAGGGAGAGGGAGAGGGAGGGAGGGAGGGAGAGAGAGAGGGGGGGAGAGAGAGAGAGAGGGAGAGAGAGAGAGGGAGAGGGAGAGGGAGAGAGAGGGGGAGAGAGAGAGAGAGGGAGAGAGGGAGAGAGAGAGAGAGAGAGGGAGAGAGGGGGGGGAGGGCCAGGCAGGAGTTTTTATAGCCCAAATCTAACGGGGTCTCTGGGTGTGCAAGCTGCCTTGTTGGCGGACAGTGAGTGGACCACACAGAAGTGGTTAAGGGTGTCATCTTCTGTGTTCAGGGCCTAGATGTGGGTCTCCATTGCACCAGGCGGGTGGGGGCTGAGTGTTCAGCCCTGAGTGGGGCTGAGTGTTCAGCCTGGAGGCAAACAATGGATAAGGAGCCTGACCGATGAGCGTCTGGCCCACACTGCAGCGACCACTTCTCCCTTGCTGCTGTGTGTTGGAGCATGTCTCTCCCACCTCTCACCCCACTGAGCTCACACCTTTGCGTTGGCTGGGGCTGTGGGAGGGTGAGGGAAAGCCCTTAAAGACCCTGTGGGTGGACCCCGCTGGCCAGGTTGCCGTCCTCTTCCTGTGGCCACTGCTGTTTCTATGTTTCCATGACCGGCCTTGGGGTCCATTTGGTGCTTTCTAGCAAGAGCTGGTTGTCCGGAGGAGGCAAAGGGAGGGCACAGGACAGCTTCTCAATGGCCTGGGGAGGGCGGTCTCTTTCCACAAGGTTCCCTGGTTTTTATACCATGTTAATATGGTCAGGGCCTCCATCTCTTCTGGCTGAAGGATCCTCACTATTTTCGAGCCCCTTCCCAGAGCAGGCCTCCCACCACCAGGCTTTTTCTAAGTCCTCTCTACACACCAGCCACTGCTCAGAGCCCTTTCATCAAATCCTCTTGCCTCTGCAGGGAGCAGAGGCTGAGGAGGCAAAGCGTTGTCCAGAGTCCCAGCTGTGGGTCAGTGGTCTTGCCGGGTTCTCCCCGTCCTCTTTCTTCTGCTCCTGTTTATTCTCCACACACGGTGCAGACCTCTCAATCATTGTGCTTCTGAGAATTTCCTTCAGCCTCATGTGTCTTTTCTTAGATGTGGTAAACCAGAGTTCATGCAGTTTTCCAAATACGGCTGAGGCTGGGTTGTGCGTACCCACAGGGTGAGGGCTTGTTTTTGACAGCGACGGCCTTCCTGCCCTTTAACATGGGTGGGACAACCAGGGGAGGGAAAGAAGTGGGAAGATGTTTCCCGGAAATGGCCACAGTGACCCCCCAGCATCTCTTTTCAGGGCTATAATAAGGTGGGCTGGGGACCTTTATCTTAGAAAAATAGCAGAGACGGCTGTTTCTGGAAGTCGTTTCAGGGGAAAACTATGATCATAAAAGACTCCCAGAGAAGTACAGCTATCATTTCCTGCTGACTGTGTCAGATCATCTTACAGTATCATCAACTTGCCATTTTATTATCTGTAAAACTCGAGAGTCATCTGCAAAGTTGGAGATTTCCCTAGATACTCCCTCATTTTCCACCATGGAGACGTAGTCATTTATTTTGAAAGTTGGATTTGGTCCCCAGGTTTCCTGTCTAGACTTGCTATATGCCTACGCTCCTACAGGTTGTGTTGTGAAGACACTAAATTATTAGACCTGGGGCACCTATGAAGCAAGATCGGAACCCAGGAGAGGTGAGGGCTTCCAGACCAGGGTAGGTTACAAAGACCTGGTATTTTCTACTCAGGGAAATCACCAGTGGACAAAATAAGAGTATAAAATCATAAGATAATTTATTTAATTTAATTTTTTTTTTTTTTGGTACTGGGGATTGAACACAGAGGCTCTTCACCACGGAGCTATGTCACCAGCCCTTTTTACTTTTTATTTTTATTTTGCTGAGGGCCTCACTAAATTGCTGAGGCTGGCTTCACATTTGTGATCCTCCCGCATCAGCCTCCTAAGTCACCGGGATGACAGGCATATCACGTTGCCAAGCTCATGAGAAAATTTAAATCAGATTTACCTAACATGCAAGAGCAAGGAAGGTGCCATTTGATGTTTGATAGGGATTAAGAAAATGAAATGTCTGTTTGAATATATATATTAAAGAAGTGTATGTGAGTTGCTCACAAAGACATGGTACATATTCAGGTACCAAAAAAGTTCAAGTGGCGTCTGAGTTAAGCAATATAATTCTTAGAAGTCACTTGGGGGAATTAGGGATGTTTGGTTCACTAAGAAAATCAAAAATAGAATTGGGCCTGCAGGGTATGTTGGGGAGTTTGGGGAGATGTTGGTCAAAGGCTACAGAATTTCAGTCCGGAGGAGTAAGTAAAGATAATTGATTTTAATTAAAATATTAACTTCACAATTGTTATTGATAGCAGTTCTATAAGGACCACTAAGAATGGGTGACCGGTATGTCTATGAGAAGCCATGTTAGAGATCCTAAGGATCAAAGAGTCTGTTTTCTTTGTCCTGATGAACTCTTCCTTCTTCCTCAAATTCATTTTATATTAAAAAAAAAATCAAGCAACAACTCTAGCTTCAAATGATTCTTCACCTGCAGCCCTTCCTCTTTCTAGAATGTGTTAGACCAGGAGGTAACATACTGATTTAGTCACAAAGTAAGTTCCAGCCGGCCTGGGTTCAAATACTAGCTCAGCCACTCACTTGCTTGTGACAATGAGCAGGTTCCTTAAAATCTCTAAACCAGGAGGATGATGCTTCTCTTACGAGGTTGCTTTGGGGATTAAATTAATCAAGGTGATATATGATGAGTGTTTGTCACAGAATAAATTCTTCTTCCATTATACATTAGCATTGATAGCAATTCCAAAATCTAGGTCTTATAAAAGAAAAACGGAGGCCAGTTTAACCGAACAAAGTTCACTTGAAAAGAAAAAAGTTCTAGAATCAGGCAGCACGCTGGGCCTGACGTTGGTCCAGGAGGCCCCACTTTACCCCAAGGTCAGGCTGTGTTTAGGGCCAGGGAGAAGCAAGTGACAAGGAAAGAACCCGGCTGGGAGGTTGGCTTCTGCCTGCTATGGGCGTGGTCTGATCAGTTGGCAGCCGGTGATTGGCTGAAGCTCTGCTGCTCTGATTGGCTGGGACTCCCTCAGCTCTGGTAAGATTAGACTTTGAAGGGAGTTTGCACACCAGGTTGGGCTGTAGTCCTTGACACAGTTAGGCCGCTTTGGGCCAAGTTTTATTGCCCAAGGACGGAAACAGACTTAGGCCAAACATTAATAGTGTCTACTTGAAGTTTTTGGACTACAGTGAGTTCTTGGTTGGTTGGTTGGTTGATTTCTCACATCTCTGGGGAGTCACTATCCTCCTTCTCGCCCTTTAAGTCCCACCAGGGCTAAGTCCCTTCCCAGGAGGGTCCTGCTCACAAAAGAGATTGATGCTTCCTACTCAGAGCCCAGCCTTGATGTCAGTCACGGCAGCTGTGGGGTACAAAACAGGGGTGGCCTTTCTCTGCAGAATGGATCCATATATTGAGTATGACAACGAGTTTCCCCACCAGTTTCTGGAGCAGGAGAAGCGGAGCGTATCTTGTGATTCCAGGGAGATTTGAAAAAAATACTTGATGCTGAAGAACATCATCCCTAGGGGCGTTTGCCAAAGGCCCAGGAGCAGTTTCCATGAGCACTTCAGGGCAAAGTGTGCCCAGGCGTCATGGGGAACGAACATCCCAAGGAGGTTGACCTTGGAGAAAACAGCCCTTTCAGTGTCTCACAGCCCAGTCACAGCAGGGATCTGAGGCCCACTCCCGGTTTTTCAGTACATCTGTGGGCCTCCTCTTCCTCTTGGGCCGCCGGCCCCCTAATTCTCTTCTACAGCCTGCCTGCAGCAACAAAATCAAGACTCAGACTTTTCCATTAATCTTCAATTGATCCTTGTTCCAACCTGTGGGAAAGGCCGGGCAGCTCCTACTGCACCCGTTTAATGGATACAAACAATTCAGCAGACCAAGACCTTGCAAGTGGGGGCGCCAGCTCTTGCTCAGTTCCTTTTATTTTGCTGGATAATAAAGTTCACGGCTGTCATTTGTAGAGAGCATTTGCCTTTACATGAATTCCTGCAAAGGAGAGATTCATTCCTGTTAGAATTTTAAGCAAAATGACAAGGTCACAATTCAAAGATTTTCAGGGAAATCTCTCCAGACCCCTCTGGTCACTCGGGACTGTGTCTCCCTTGGGGGATGAATTGCCCTGGCAGATCAAAGGACTGGTGAAGTGAAAGTAGATTTACGAGAAACAACTCCTTCCCCTTACATGTTATTAAAGTGTTTTTTTTTTGTTTTGTTTTTTTGTAGGATTGAATCACAGTGACAATTTTTGAGGCAGTTGACCTAAATTTTGAATGTGATCTCAAGGTCAAGGTTCTTGAAATAATGAAAATGGCTGTGCTTACTACAGGGAAATAGAAAGAAAGCGAACCATGTGGTTTTAGTTCAGAAATCATCAAATTTAAAAGAAATCTCAGTCTGTTCCACCCAAGCAGGAAAACTGTGGCCAAAGAGAGACTTACTAGATTGCTTTTAAAGTGGGTGGGATTTAAATAGCACAAATGTGTATTTTAATTTCTTTTAGTGATCAGTTCTGGCTTTTTATTTTTTAATTGCATAAAGTGAGTCTCTAAGAGTTGAGCTCCTATTAATACTGAGTCATGGAAAAAAGGGAGTTTGACCTAGGACAGCTTGGTTTGCAATCCGGAGTCAATTAAATGGGGGTGGGAGGAGGCAGTGGTTGCTAGCACACTGTTTGTCAATGGTGTGGCCAAGGAGGGCCTGGCCCAGCTCTGCACAACTCTGGCTGCTGCTTGGTTAATGTGAAGCATTTGCCTAGTGGTGGCTGTAGGCTCTGTTTTCTCTACCTATTCCGGGACTCTGGGTCTTGCTGCAGTCAAGGGGAGGATGTTTTCAACTCCTCTTGGCAGGATGACTTATTCTTGAATGGTATCCAAGCAAAAAAGGATTTTCCTCAACTTGGTGAACCTTCAAATGCCAGGATATACACTTTTGGTAACAGCACTAAATGCATTTCATGACTTGTGGGATTCAAGGTCTTACGGTTCAAATCTATTTAGAGCGATCGGAGGTGGGCAGCACATGGATAGCCAGCTGGATACGGTGGTCTTCAGAGGGGACTGAGTGTGAGAGTGTGCATCACCCAGTGGAAGGCCTGGGTGTGGGCCCTGGTGGAGTCCAGGGCTTACAGGTCAGGAGGCATCCATGACAACTGTGGAGATGGTTCAGGGCGAGAGCCGGGGTGATCACAGGCACGGGGAGACTCGTGGAAGAGAAGTTTACATACATACATACTGACACTGTCTCAGTTTCAAATGTTTCTGAAAGGACATATAAAAGGATGTGGTTTTCTCTGGAGAGGAGGCCAGAGGTTCTGGGAATAGGAATTGTTCTACTTTTCTTTGAATCGTTTCTACAAGTGCGCTGATGCTGTTTCCATTAGATAACTGGACTAGGTTTCTCCACCTACATTAGAGGTGACTGATGATCTTGGTCATAAAGCACTGCATGTGGCCTAATGTCACACTTCTTACTATCAGGGCAAGGGATTTGAGTTAGAGACTTTTTAACATCTTTCCTCGCTCCTTCTAGGGATTAATTTTAAGACTGAAATATAACAGGAAGTAGGTTGTCTTCTACTTAAAACAAGTTTCTTTTTAAAATGTTTAAGTTGGTAGTAAAAATGTATACACAGTGCTCTTTGCCCTGGTAATGCCTCTTCTACCCGTAGCTAAGACAATGGAGATGTGAATGTCAATCACATGTCACTCCCGACCCTTAATGAGGGCAAATGTGGAGATGGCATTGCTTCCAGTAGATAAGACAGATGTGACAGAACTTCCTCTGTTTGTGTGGGTGAGTGAGATTATTTACATCTTTTTAAGTCAAGCCAAAAATTGGGATTCAGGCTAACAGCTGGAGGAAGCCAGGAACCTATTTGATTGGGACACACGAAGCCTTCAGGATTCTCCCGTCAAAGAGCCTTGTTTTCGGAAACTTTCCTCTTGTTGGACATTAATCTCTGCCAGTGCTTTGGAAACTACTGTTGGTGGCTGGTTGGTGAAGCTCTTTAGAAAACAGAATGGAAACAGCCATCTGTTACCAAAGCTAAGGAGCTTAGATAGGTTGTTATTTCTCCTCTCAGTGGAGGAATTAAATGTGCTGCGTGTTAACATCCAGTTAAGGCAAACAGATAAAATGGGGGCAGTTCTAGAAGGGCTGGCCTCACCATGCTGAGTCAAAGCTGAGTTTTTCTAAGACAGTCGTTAGACGGGCCCCAGGAAGAGGGAGACAGAAATGCAGGGTCTGGCCTGTGTCCCAGGAAAGAACTCACTCAAGGCTATTGCCACTGTGTGCACATAGCCACTGGGATCTTCAGGCCGCCTTGAACTGAGGCCAGAAACTCAACTTGGATAGTTTTCAGAGATGTTCAGGCTCCCAAGGGCAGGTTCATCCTATCCAAACTCAGCAGGCTGTCGAAATCCCAAATCCCCAACTGTTAAGGATGGTAGGGACATCTCTTTCCAACGACTTATGGATGTAACTGAGGGGCCTAATTCAGCATCTAAGGGCAGCTTGGAGAACATGCTACAGGAGGGCAGGGGCCTTGTGGAACTTTCTGGCAGTATAGTGCAGCTATATAATAGGGTGTGGTCCTGGACTGAGGCTGCCCGGGGCTAGGTTCCAACCCTAGAATATTGTTGATGCTGCAGAGGTTTCCTTGACTTGTCTTTGTCTCTGTTTCCTTGACTGATGAAATTGGTATAATTTCACTGGATAATTCCAGAGTCTGAGAGAGGATGAAATGAGCATGCTACGCACCCAGAACCGTGAGAGGCACGCGGTGAGCATTTGGAGTGTTAGCTATTGTTGTCATCCTCTCTGCAGACTTTTAGGGAAAGGAGATAACAAATACTTAATTGCATTGCTGACCACAACATTTCTATGGCAACTACTCAGCTGTGCGACACAACATAAAAGCAGTCATAGAGTGGGGTGGGGCTGTGTTCCCGTAAAACTTTATGAAAACAGAGGGTGGGTAGGATTCTGTCCTGTGGCTGAAGTTTGCTGACCACTCATTTATAAAATCTCCATGACACTGGAACACTGGTTCAATTACTGAGTGTAACGACTTGGATCTTCAACATCCCGCAAAAACTTATGTGTTTAGGGCTTGGTTACCTAACGGGGGGACGATCAGTGTCTCACTCGGGGGTTCTTCTTCCTGCTGAGGAAGGTGTAAGCCCCCTGAAAACTTAAAGTCTAAAATACTTAGTGAAGAACTAAATACAAAGAGCCAGAAATACATTTACAAAAGTGGAGCCGCTGATACATCCAGTCCACACAAAAGCTGCAACCAGACAGAGGGGAGATGGCTCCAGTGGTTTATTTAAGGGGGTACATCAAAGACAGGGGTAAGGTTCCAAGGGCGGAGTTTTACTTTGTGATGTCTCGCAGTCAGTAGGTTGATGGGCATCTTGGCAGGTCACATGCATCTCAGGTCCTGTGTGGGACATGGCAGAGCGAGACAGAAATTCACAATGTCTCTGGGCCATCGACTAGAAAAAATGTCCCCTGGTCATTCCCAGACACCAGATGTTTCTATCCACTAGGCTTCAATGCACGGTGATCCACGTGTAACCCATGGATGGCTTGTGACAGTTACCAGCCTGTGGTGTTAATGGGTGACTGTGGCACCTTTAAGAGGTGGGGCCTAATGGGAGTCGGGTAGGTCTTTGGGGACATGCCTTTGAAGGGGTTACTGGGGACTCTGGCCTCTTCCTGTACTCTCTTTGCTTCCTGATCACCATGAGGGGAACAGACCCCCTCTGCTCCACACTCTCTCCATGAGATGTTATGCTGCCAGACTCCCAAAGCAATGGTGCAAGTGATGAAAAATTGAGCCTTTGAAACCATCAGCCCAAATAAATCTTTCCTCTTTTCAGTCAGTTATCTCAGGTATTTTGTCACAATGACAGAAAGCTGACTAACACATTGAGTAACAGTAAGGGGTTGATAAGTGGGATGATCAGATTTTCCCTTTACTAAGTATGCATTCTATTCTTTGGAAGGATGGAATGGACAGATAGGGAGACCAAGGCACCCATGCTCATGTTATGAAGTTGGCAAAAATCTCACTTGCCTGATCCTTTTATTTACTGCTTTCTCCTCACCCTTGCACAGCCTAATACTTACAAGGGTGGAAGGAATTCAATTTGATCATGTGCAGATGAGTTAGGGATATAATTTCCTAGCCAAGGGAACCTCCAATGAGGGGTATTAAAGAATATGAAGGATAGAACCCCCATTCAAAGGGAATTTGTGGTAAATGTTGGACGCTTCTATCCTATCCACTGCACTCTGCCCAAGGGAATTGTGATAAATCAACAGCTGGCCTTCTCCAAGAGCATCCTCCAAAGACAGCAAATGTGATGCCTGGAGTCATAGAAAGAGGGACACTGCCCAAAGCCCCAAGCTCAAGAGATCTAAACACTGAAACCCAAAGACCTCATTTAAGGTTCATTATGAATCTTATAAGTAAGTTTTTTAAAGTTTGGACCAAAACTGAATATGAGGGAATTATAGAAGCAGCTTGCTGGAGCCAAACTAGACCCCTCCAAGCCAGAGGATGCTGTGTAGAGGGGAAAACCTGCTCTTAAGATCCAGAGAAAGTTGCTTTTGTTTAAAACGGACTGTCCCAAACCACCCAGAGTGGGAGTCTAAATAAATAACTGCGTCCCCTTCCTCCCCTTTGTTGAGAGGAGGTAGTTTGGAACTTCCTAGAAATTCTCAGGAAAGTGTGGCTCTGGAGTGGGTGGGAGCTTGCCCTCTGTGGCTCTTTGGGTGCTTGATCTTGTGCTCTCCCTACCCAGGACGCCGTGCTACATCTTGGGCTCCCAGCACGCTGGCTGGGTGGGAGGGGTCAGGGATCCCGTGGGTGCTGACCAGGCCCTGGATGTGAATGGGTAGGATTTCAAACATAGTTTTCTTAGGTTTACATTAAACAGCTTTGAAATATCTCCGTGAGAGGTGCGGTGGCTTAAATATGTCCCCCAGGTTTCCCGAGTTAGAAACTTAATCTCCAACTTCATTGGTTAACGATGCTTGGAGGTGGGATCCTAAGGTTACGAAACCTGCAGCTGAGACAAACCTTGAACCCTGGTCTTTGCTGTTTCATAAAAGGAAGCTCTTTCAGCCTTCTCTGTTCCAGAACCTCTTGTCTTTCCTACCAGATTTCACCACACAGTCATTGAAGATTTTATGCCAAATAGTTTTGCGAAAAAGTGGGTTGTCACCATTATGTGAAGCTTTTTTTTTTCTATTAAAAAGGTGCAGTATTTCTTCAAAATTGCTAATTACTAAACTGTCTTTGATGCAGAAGTAGGATGCACAAAATACTTATGAATATAGTTTAAATCCAATAATCCAAGTTGTTGAACACGTTTTCTTCATGACAGTTTAGACAACATTTTTCTGACCTAAAAAAAGTGAACACATTAGTTGTTATTGATTGGTGCATTTTGGTTGAAATAGTAAACATGAGAAAATTTACTACAGTGTTGCAAAGTATGGACTTGCAAAATGCGGACTTCTGGGTCTGCAGATTCGGAACCACTGTCATTATTTTCGTCATCCGACATGCTGTCCTCAGGGCCACTCAAACAAGCTGTGTTCACGGTTAGTACTGAAGCATTTTTTTTTTTTTTTGGTACTGAGAATTGAATCCAGGAACATCTAACCACTGAGCCATATCCCCAGCCCATATTTTTTTTGTATTTTATTTAGAGACAGGGTCTCCTTAACTTGTTTAGGTCCTCGCCAAGTTACTGAGGCTGGCTTTCCACTCACAATCCTCCTGCTTCAGCCTCCTGAGCCACTGGGATTACGGGCGTGGGACACCATGCCCGGCAGTACCATAGCATTCTTAACAAACCAAGCAAGTCGAATTTGGAAACACTGACAATATGCAGTGTTATCGAGGCTCACAGTGAGACCACCGTTTCTTAGCTCATGGTTTCAGAAGGCCAGCAGTTCAGGGTGGTTTTGTCTTAGGTCTTTCACATGATTGCGGTCAACATCTTGGCCAGGACAGCTGTCAATCAAGGCTCGAGTGGGGCAGAGTGATGACTCATAGCTGGCAAATTGGGGCTGGCTGTGGGCAGGAGACCTCAGTTCATGCCACATGCAGTCTCCTCAGGGCAGCTAGGATGTCTTCATGACATGGCAACTGGCTTTCTGGGTCTGATCTCAAAGTCTGCAGAGGAGGCTGCTCTGACTTTTATGATCTGGCCACGAGAATCACCTGTACTCATTTCTGAGGGTGTATTCTGATTTAATATTCAATGTGCAGGGTCATAAATAGGAGGTGGGGATGATGGGCTGGAGGGCGTTGTCGTGGAGACTGGCTACTGCAGATATCCTTATATCCCTATGCAACGTGGTATTCACAGCCCTCAGCTGGGGCTACTCAAGCCCTATTTTGAGGGGGCTGCTTCTTTGGACTGTCCTTTGTGCTCTGCCTTCAGATCCTTCATCCCCAGGTGCAGCTACACCTCCTCACTAATTCCTGCAGAAGTTCTTGGACTCAGGAATTCATAATAACCATTAAGGTGAGAACCTTACCTAGATGGTTAAGTGTTGACATGAATATGTGTACATCTAATTAGGTATAAGAAGGCGTGTACCCATGGAAGCCTCACATCAACTACCAGTACTTCCTCATCAGATGCCTGCGGACATTTGGTACTCTGGGGAACACTGGTAGGGTATCCATCTTTCCCCAGATCTTTCTCTTTGGATAATGCTGATGGGATTCTGTATCTTACATCATTCATTCTGCTTCATACTTTTAATTCAGCTGATATGGAAGTGAAAATATTCTGCCTCTCTCCCTTTTGTTCAAGAATCATCTTTTACTGGCCAGAATATATCGGCAGAGTCCCACAGTCCCATTAACTGTATTTCCAGCACTCTAGATCCTTGTGCGCTTGTTCAACCCTCCCTCATTGTTGCATTTATTACACGGTGACTGGGTGAGAGCTCTATTGCCAGGACTGGAGGCAAGTTTCTTTGCTTTCTTGTTGGTTGCTGTACGAATTGTCAAATACTGCAGGCTGGAGCTGGTCTCGCCTCCTTTAACTTAGGCTCCTCTAGTGCCCTCTGCAAAATGTCCTTATGCAAAGTGAAAGCTGCTTGCAGCACAAGGAGATGAAGTTTGAGAGGCAGCTCTCGCTGTAGGTGCAGAGCATACTTTCTGGGCTGGTGTCCAGCATGGTCCCTGGCAGATCCTCCATGTTCTGGTGCAGGTCTTCTTTACTGTTTCCAGTGTTCCAGAGTCCCCTTAGTCGCAGATGCTCCAAGAGCCTGTAGTTGTTATGGGTAGTTTGATCCTTTCCTGATTTTTTTTTTTTTTGGTCTCTTTTTAAAAAGGACTTTGTTCCTGGGTTGGGGTTGTGGCTCAGTGGCAGAGTGCTCACCTTGAACGTGTGAGGCATTGGGTTCGATTCTCAGCACCACATAAAATGAATAAATAAAATAAAGGTATTGTGTGTATCTACAACTAAAAAGTAAAAAATAAAATAAAAAGTAAAATACTACCAACTCCTTGATTTTTTAAAAAAAGACTTTGGTTCTTTGGTCCTCTACCACAGGAAGCTATGTATCATCTGACACCTGTGTATGTTCCAATACAGAGAAGATGAAAAACAACTCTTTTAAAATGCAAAGTGGCTTCTGGAAGCAGGTAGAAGGTCAGTAATGTGAAGAGCCATTGAAGAGACTGAAGAACCCACAGAACTGAAGAAAATCATCAGGAAGGTGGCCCTTGGTGACATGCAGAAGCAGGGCAGGCTTGGGAAAGAGAAGCCACAGAGCCGAGTCCTGCCAGTCATCCCGCCTTTGAGGCGAAGTCCAGAACATGGGCACCATGACATGTGGCCCCTAGAGATCTGGAGACAGGGACTGTGTGACCATGGGAAAATTGCCATGAACTGCCCCACAAGGTGGGTCTCAACACCCCTATTTTAATAAAAGAGCAGCCGACTGGATGTGGGGCTCGGTGGAAATCTCCTGGTGAACTTTGGGTGCTTTTTGGTTAGAAGTGACTTCAATTGGAGTTGTTCAGGAGAACAGTTCAGTGTTCTCCGGAACTAAGAGTGGCAGAGCCAGTTCTCAATTAAGCTAACAAAGAATGGGGAGGAAACTAGACTCCAGGGCTAGAGAAACTCAACTTTTATTAATGCTGTCATCTCTTGGGTGGTTATGGGTTTTTCCAATGGGTCTGCTATGATGCAGGCTCTAGGAAGTCTTTGTGATTGACAGCTCAATTGCAGTCTCCTGCCGAGGGAGGATGGTTTGGTGAGTGTGTATGTGTGTGTGTGTTTATGTGCATATATGTGGTGGTGACCTGCATGTCAAAGTCACTAGCTTCCTCCCCCCTTGGAACTGGATGAAGGTGCGAGAGTGGTACCTAAATACGTGCCTGGCTCTTCCCAAGCCAACGGAGGGATAGTTTCCTACATTCCCCCCACCCAGCCTCCAAGGCCATCTTGCACCAAACCCCAGGACGATTTCTAAAAAAATTCAATTACCCAAAGAGAGCTCTTTCAAGGGAAAACCAAATGATTTATTGAAATAATGCATTTAATTCCATATTTGCGTAAGTTCCATGAGAGGGGGAATAACAAACATATCCGGATGAGTCACAAGGTCTCACTGTTGACTGGGGGCTCCCACGTGTGAATTCTTTGACAGACACAAACCCCCCTCAGCTGCCCTCTCATTTCAGTCTTTGAGGCTTTCAAATCGGGGAGCCTAGTGTGAGCCTCAGAAGTAGCTCAGAATTATTCTGTCATTCACTTGCCGACTCTGTGATGGGGACAAGGAAGCCAGACGTGCTTGCATTGCCATGAACCGCCCCACAAGGTGGGCCTCAAAACCCCTATTTTAATAAGAGAGCAGCCGACTGGATGTGGGCTCGGTGGACATCTCCGTGTGAACTTTGGAGTGCTCAATGAGGAAAGACTCCCAGGACCCCTGTGAGCATGGATCTCACACATGCTCCCCCCAAGACCTTCAGGATTGGTCCTCTGCACTTTAAACGACTTCGCTGGACTAGAAATGAAACCCCACAACCCCTGGAGATTGAAGGTCCGTTTGTCTTTCTCCTGGTGCTGGACAAGGGTGCTCCTGTGCAGGACACTTTCCCTACGGTGGTGGCTTGCTGTTTGCCAGCTGAGTCCTCCAGTCTTCACCTCTCTAACTTTTCACCCAAAGCTTTGTTCAGGCTGTTCCTTGGTTTCTCTTCTTATTCACCCTCTTGGTTTATTATAAGCCTGTAATCACTGGAGAGAGTTTAGTTCATGGACAGAGAATCCAGAGGAAATCCTATGAGTTGGGCTTATTTGGTTACCTGCTGAAAGCTAACCCTATCACCTACCTTCCCAGGGGATTTTGGGACAGCCCCTGGAGACTCGGCTTTTCATTACTACAACAAAATACTAGATGCAGGCTAACTTTATAAAGAAAAGAGGTTGATCGGTTTGCAGTTTTGGAGGCTGAAAGTCCAAACATCAGGGTACAGGCTCTGTTGAGGGCTCCCACCCTGGCATCATCACCTCATGGCAGAAGTGCATGGTAGAAATGCATGAGGGGATGAGCGATCATGTTCCTGAACAGGAAGCCAGAGTGTTGGGTGGGGCCAGTTGCAGGCATTTACAATTACCAACTCCTGAGAACTTCCACAGATCACAGGAGAACTACTCAATCCCAATCAAGGGCAGCACCCTCAACTGATATAAGGACATCCCACCAACCAGGCTCCCCCTCCTAAAGGTTCCTCCATCCTCAATATCACCACCACCTGGTTGTCAAGCTTCCAACACATGAGACTTGGAGGGACACACAAAAAACATGCAAACCACAGTCACACCGAGTGAAGGGAGCCACACCTTGAATGTGAGCCACAGAGAGGGATGTAAGCAATTCCTTAAAAGTTGGCCAGAGGTTGAGGGGAGGGTTGGAGGGGGGAGCAGAGAGGAGCTTAATTCTAGCACTTTCATTGAATGGGTTAACCAGTGTTTGACGACATATAATCTATTTGCCTTTTCCCTTTTTCTTGTGTGTGTACATATAGTTATAGATAAATGCATACACATGTATACACGTGTATATTCATGTATGTATGGATCTATGCATGCTTATATACAAGTGTGTATAAATTTCTATGCACATGTATATAAATGTATGTACAAGTATTTTTAAATTATTTATGTACACACAGAAATCAATTCACACTTACTTTGAAAAGATGTCTTTAGAATTGTTTCCCAAAATCATTAAAACCAAGTTTTACGGCAACAGGCAGTTGAGGGCTAGGAAGTAGCTCAGTGGAAGAGAGTTTGCCTAGAATGAGGCTCTGGTTTGATCACCAGAGCTGTGAATGAATGAATGGGTGGATGGATGGATACAATAAAAAATAGAAAAAGAAATGTGGGAAAAATCCCTGTTTTATAAGTGTAATGAATGTCTGTAAAGTTCTGGGGACTTAGGACCTGGCAAAGCCTGCCCTTGTCTCTCCCATGGGATCTGCACCTCTGGCACCACTGGACAGCAGGCCGAGGGCCATCTCTCAGGAAGAGGAGAACCCAGGAGGCAGTGTGTTCTTCGGGTGGGTGAGGTCAGCCTTGTCTGAACCTCGTCACCAGGGGTGCCCGTGTGACCTGAGACACATCACTCTCACTCCCTGGGACTCTGTTTCCCTCTGTAGAAAAAGGATGCCCTAAGTGATCTCCACAGTCCTACAAAGCTCACGTTCCATGACTTAGAATCACTGGGCAATAGAACCTCAGTGGAGATGGATCTTGGCTTCAAGTCTGCCGCAGTCTGGCTGGGCACAATTCTCGAGCCACTTGTCAAGCAGAAAGGAACTTTATTTTTAGAACACAGGCCACACCACACAGCTCTTCAGGAATTCCCTCAGAGCCCAACTGCCACCACCGGCTTCCCACGAGCCTCTCAACCCCCCTCCCCACTCCTCCTGCTCTTGAGGCCAATTGGCTGGGTCTTGTGGGCGGAGCCAAAAGAGTCCCCCAATGAGCAGCTCCGTGGTCTGAAAGGGCGGGGAAACAGCCCAATGAGCATCACCACAGAGGAGCCAATCAGCTGGCAGCTGGAAGTTTGCTGGGGCCACGGTGAGCCAATCAGCTGGAAGTTTGCTGGGGCCCCTTTGGCTGTGGCTCTCAACACAAGTCCATTCTGAGCACACAGAGATGGGATGGCAAAGATTCAGGGGCTGATATTCCCCATGATTTCCCAATGAGCTCACAGTCAGTCAGGCTGGGAACACACCAAGAGCTGTAATTCTAGCTCCTCCGTTGAGTAGCTTTATGAACTTGACTACAGAACTATTACATTTACCCTCTTGAAATTTCTTTTTCTGAATGTCTACCTCTCGAGGTTATAGTTGGTACCTCACCTATAACAATACCTGACTCCCAGTGTGGCTCAGAGCCAGTAGCCCAGATCTTGTTTCTGACACCCTCCACAGCGAGTTGAGAATGGGGTGAGAATCTTGTCCCGGGGTGACAGCAGACCAGAGCTTGGAGTCAAGATTTCAGAGCTTTTAACAAAACAGTGGAGTGAGTGCAGACCAGCACTGAGATTTTCCAGAGAACATTTGACTTCAGCTTCTTCTTCTTCTTTTTTTTTTAAGTTACTTTTTTAGTTGGACACAATATCTTTATTTTATTTATTTATTTTTATGTGGGGCTGAGGGTCGAACCAGGGCCTCACACATGCTAGGTGAGCACTCTACTGCTGAGCCACACCCCCAGCCCTGACTGCAGCTTCTTGGCAGTATTTTTAAAGCTTTCACTATCATTTTTTTCTCTTCTTGAATGGAAGGGCTGAGCATTCAGCACAACAAAATCCTACTATATAATATAGAGTTGATGAGTAGGCAATTTCTCTTGAGCAGGAAACTTTCCTCATCAACATATTTATAAAAGTAATATTTCACATTTTCTAATTGATACGGTTTTCATTTAGGTTACTTTTGGTTCTTGATTATTTTAAAAATATACAGAGACATAAAAGCATAAAAAAACCACATAATTCCCCTCCTTATAACTGACGCGTATTAGTAAATTTTTCTTATTTCTAAATATTAACTTAACTCAAGAGGTGGGGGAGAGGCAGAGAATTATCTATTGGCTCATAAAACAATTCATAAGATCCAGAAACAGAAATTAACAGCTTCAGGCATGGCTGGATCCTGGGGCTCCCTGGCTTTCTTATCTTGGCATCTTGTCCGCATTCTCCTCATATGGTTGGCATATGAGCGACTGGTAGCTCAAGGTGGGCCTTATGTTTCCTCAGCAACCCACACGAGAAAAGAAAATCCTCCCTAATGATTCTGGCTGAAAACGCCTTAGGACGAGTTTGCCATGTCCAGTGTGTTCTGTGTTCCTGTCTGAACACAGCCTGTCTGAACACAGGCTGGGTGGATGGTACAATGACATTGGGTGACGTGGCCACATCCCTTCTATGTAGAACTCAAATGGTGGGAGTGATAGCCCAGTACCCTCATTTCTAAAAATAGCAAGAAGCCAGCCGTCTCTTGGTTCCATTGTCAAGGACACCAGGCAGGTAAGTGCAGGATTGATTTCAGTCCATCCTGTACTTGATGTCCCTGGAGGGGGATGGGGGTGTGTGCGTGTGTGTGTGTGTGTGTGTGTGTGTGTGTGTGTGCAGCGTTGTGCTCCAGAGTTTTGAAGCCTGTGCTCTTACACGCAGAGCCCAAAGCAGAAACCAGGTTGAAATGAAAAGTTGGAAATTTGTTCTTGAAAATCCCCAAGTGTTTGTAGCCCGTCTCTTATTAATCAAGGTCAAGTGCTTTTCCACGAGACACTTTGATGGCCTCTGTGCCATTTCTGATGCACTCTGGGTCTGACACCAAGGCTGGGTCTGATACCAGAAGTGAGGGGTCAGAATCACCGGGGACGCTCCCTGCATAGGAAAGCCCCTGGAGAATCCATGCAAGTCATCGCCTTCTCCGGACCGTGTGACTCAAGCCCCATGGGCTCGTGCTCATTGAAATCCCCCTTTGTGCGAGAATGATTTTTTTTTTAAAGATAAGGAAAAAAAATTGATTGGGAAAAATGAATAATATGATCTCTTAACTCTCTAAAGGCTTAAAATGATGTCATGAGCTTGGTCTCACTTTGAGAGGTGGCAGGCTCTGCCTGCAGTGGAGAAGCTGAGGTGTCTCCTGAGTCACCTGGCCACGGTTCCAGGGTAGCTCAGATCATCGCCATCTCAGACACCTTGGTGCACAGCTTTGTGCATTCATTTTCACAACATCCTTGGGAAACTGGGCCCTCCCTAATCAACAGATCTCTGCTCTGCACATCCTAAAGTTTAAAAACTCATGTATGCTGGGCACAGTGGTGCACCCCTGTAATCCTAGTGGCTTTGGAGGCTGAGGCAGGAGGATCTGAGTTCAAATCCAACCTCAGCAAGTTAGCGAGACACTTAGCAACTCAGTAAGACCCTGTCCCTAAATAAAATATAAAAAGTGGGCTAGGGATGTGGCTCAGTGGTTAAGCAACCCTGAGTTCAATCATCAGTACAAAAAACAAAACAAAAACCAAAACCCAAAAACTTCACTTAAGGACAAAGATCTTTGAGTTTGCTCTCTTGAACACACTTTGCACCCTCTAGGGTCTTCCAGGTCGTACTCCCCTGTGTGCTTCTGAACAAACAGCCCCTCCCTGTGTTTTCCAATGCCCTTTGCCCTCCTTTCAAGTGACATTGACCTCTTTTCAAATGCACCTTATCAGTTTCCCCTTTCCAAAAGGCCTTTGAAGCTCCCTTCCTTGCCAGGTCTTCCTTCCCAGGAGGCGTAGCCCTTACTGGAAGGTTGGCTGGGGGTGCTGCTGGTTTTGTTGACCCGGGGTTGCTACCTGCACACAGGTGGGCTAGGGACAGCGGTAGGAGGGGTCCCAGCAGCTTCCTCATTTCTTTTTATAGCAGGATCCCAAGAAACAGCCAAACCTATATTTCAAAATTCCACAACAAACCCAGCGTCTTTTCCCTGGGCCACTCCCTTCCTTCTCTTCCTTCTTCTTGGAGTTGGATACCAGCTGAGTGTCAGCCTGGGACTGCTGGTGCCCCCAGCTAGCCCGAGGGGACACAGAAGCCCATTCCAGGTCTGTTGAGGTGTGGGTGGCCTTGACAAGACGTGATTTCAAGATTTGGAGCTCTTCTGGATGAAGCTCTGTCCTCTGTTCTACATTTAATGATTTCACAAAATTGCCTGTTTCTGGTGTCTTCATGGTGTTGGTCGGCTGTGCGCACCCTCAGGGTGACTGTGAGGATCAAATGAGAGGACACCTGTAGAATCAGCAGGACCCTTGTCCCCACCACCTGTCTCTCTCAGGCAAGGCTGGATGCCCTTGTTGGTTTCATGGGATGACCAGGTGGCGAAGGCGATCCCCCACTCACTGTCTTGACAGGGTCACAGTGAGGATGAAGGCTGGCAAAGCCACGCTGGTTGGTGGGCAACCAAAACCATGAGACCCTTTTTTATGTAATTGGGACTTTGCATTTTCTTGCTTACGTTTCTGACAGGAGGCATGAGTATGTTAAATGCCAAGCAAGTTAAATTTCAGATGGCTAGACCATAACAGGTAGTTCATGCCTTGGAGGCTGTTCTCCTACCCCTCAGCATATCAAGGACAAAGTAGAAGGCTGTTCTTCTATCTCAGTACATTGTGGACAAACCTGATCACGGACAACAATCATCCTCTGAAAGGTCATGAGAGTTTTAGGCACCACATTGATTATATCAACTAGAACCCAAGCCCATATTTCCGGCCTCTTAGAAAACCTAATCATTTTGCTTATTTCACAAAGTTCACCACATGCAGTTTCATTTTTGATTAAGGAAAGTTATATTATACACTTAGGAAAGTTAAAACATATAAAGATATATTCTTCTCTTTTTATAAACTCTTTTTACTTTACATAGGGATTTATGATGAGCATAGTTAATATTGGTGGAAAGTGGATTGATGTTTAGAACTTACTTTCTATTGAGAAAGATTATAAAGATATGAGAACTAGTGCACCTTGACTGAGAAACAAAGAAACTCTTTGAGAAAGCAGCTCAACCAGTTTTATGAGAATAAATTTAGGAATTAATTAAAGTAGCTTTATAAGATATATTTTTAGAATAATGTTAGAAATATTATCCTGTTTAGATTTTTGGGTTTAGAAATTCTGAAGTTTTTAGTTGTATGGGTTTCTGATATGTTTTAAGAATAATTTATAAAACTTTAAGATATTTTAAGTATAAGATTTAAGGGGACCTTTTTAGATGGGAATTTTAGATTAGAAATAAAGTAAAGGTGTACTTTAAACTTAAAGGTTAATGATAGGTTAGGAGACTTAGAGTCTGGTTACGTAGTTTGGCATTAGTTAATAAGAAAATAGTAAATCTTGGGAAAATCTGAAAAATGTAAATTAGTGATGTATTTTATTAATGACTCTGTACTTTTAATAATTACATAACTGAAGGTCATATCCTGGAAAAATGTAAATTAATGTTACATTTTTTGTACCCCCGATCATGGTTAAGGAAATGTCATGTCTCGGCAAAGTTTTAAATTGTATAATCAATGACGTATTCTGAATCTATAATGATGAGAAAAATTGTAATAAAAGATGACCCAGAGAAAGCTGCATGAGCTCTCTCTCTGGAGATTGCTCCAACGGGACGACTCCTGTCTCATCTTTTCACCGACGCCACTCATCCTTCAGGACTCCCTGGACCCCCCTAGGGCAGGACCCCACAACTAGGTCTGCCCGCAGGCATCAAACCCAATGACAATAAGCCAGATATCACTTGTTTGCATCTCCACACCCATCCCATGTGGAACTTGCGGTTGCCACTCCATTTTGACAATGAGGAATCAAAGGCTGAGAGGTGTGTTAGCCACTGGACAGGTACTTTCCGGGGTGATCACCTATGCTTGAGACGGGGAGCTACTGCTGTTCCTTTAAATGACACTCTCAAAACTGCTGGGTTTTGTATAAGATAAGGCCATCTAGAGAAGCCAAAGCCACAGAGCCACGGTGCCTCACTCTTGTGAAGTAACTGGCGTAAACTTGGCTCATTACGACACTGACTTCTTCACCCGGAGGCGCTGCCCTCAGCCATCTCGTTGAACATGTGATCCATGACCTTGAGCTCTACATGCTCAGGAATGTGCCCACCTCCCTGTGACGGTGAGTCTTTCTTGTACCAATATGAGCTTCCCCCAAAAGCCCCTGGCTTTGTTCAGGGAGGTGCTACTTTGAGTGGCTCTGGTGCACTCCTTCCTTTCTGCAAGGATCTAAACTTTCTCCGCTCTCTCACCCCCTGGTTTTGCTGCTCAGCTTTGCAAACCCACTGTGTTCAGTCACAAAGGGACTTCTCATTACCAAACCTGCCCTTTTCTCACTGTGTCCATCAATTTCATTTATTTATTTTTGCAGTGACAAAATACCTGACACACTCAACTTGGAGGATGAAGGATTTATTTTGGCTCATGGCTTCAGAAGTCCATTGCTTTGGGCCTGTGGTAAGACAGAACATCATGGCGGAACGACAGAGGAAATGACCCAGCTCAAGGTATTCAGGAAGCAGAGATAGAGAGAAGAGAAGGAGCCAGGGACAAGATAAATCCTTCAAGGGCATACCTTTAGTGATTTACCTCCTTCAACTAGGCCCCAACTCCTGATAATCCATTTGAACGATCCACTGAATGGATTAATCCACAGATGAGGTTAGAGTCCTCCTGACCCAAATCATTTCCTAAAAACCCACCTCTGCATATTGCTGTACTGGGGACCAACCTGTTAAGTACATGAGCCTTTGGGGAACATTCCATATCCAAAGCATAACATCCACTATAATAGGATCATTTTTAAATATCATTTTTTTATTAATTAATTATTTTTAAAAATTTCATTCATGGTACACAATTGCAGCACAACTTTTCATTTCTCTGGTTGTTCATGATGTAGCATTGCACCGTATGTGCAGTCGTACCTCTACCTAGGGTAATGAGGTCCATGTAATTTCACCATCTTTCCTGCTCCCATGTTCCTTCCCCACTCCTCCCTCCCATTTGCCCCATCAAAATTCCTCCATTTTTCCCATGTCCCCCCCATTATGGATCAGTGTCCACTTATCAGAGAGAACATTGAGCCTTTGGATTTTTGGGATTGGCTTACTTCACTTAGCATGATATTCTCCAACTCCATCCATTTGCCTGCAAATGCCATAATTTTATTCTCTTTTAATGCTGAGTAATATTCCATTGTGTATATATACCACAGTTTCTTTATCCATTCATCTATGGAAGAGCATCTAGGTTGCTTCCACAGTTTAGCTATTGTGAATTGAGCTGCTATAAACATTGATGTGGCTGTGTTATTATAGAATTCTGATTTTAAGTCCTTTGGTTATAGACCAAGAAGTGGGATAGCTGGGTCAAGTTTTCTAACGAATCTCCATACTGCTTTCCAGATTGGTTGTACCAATTTGCAGTCCCACCAGCAGTGTATGAGTGTGCCTTTCCCCCCACATCCTCAACAACATTTATTGTGGTCTGTATTCTTGATAACTGCCATTCTGACTGGTGTGAGATGAAATCTTAAGAGTAGTTTTGGTTTGCATTTCTCTAATTTCTAGAGCTGTTGAGCATTTTTTCATATATTTGTTGATGTAAATACTCTTACTCAAAAAATGTTAAGAGTTCTGCAGGAAACACTTGAAAGCACGTGTGAGATTATCCTGGGCTAGTTTCACGTTTAAGTTAACAGAGGCACAGAGCTGGGGAGGGAAGAGGGGTTTTAGTCCCAGCCCTACCTCCACTGTGTCCTTACGGGGGGACCAGAGTCCTCATGGTGTGGTTGCATCTATGGTGAGATGCTGGAGAAGAAGGCAAGGAGTGCTCCGGGTGGCCTCCGTGCTGGCAGCGATGACTTTCTTGGTGAGACAGAACGTGACTACCTTCCTCTCTCTGTTGTCCTTGCAAGACTTGGAGTGGGGAACCTCTGGGTGTGTTCCAGCCTCTGCCCTGGGGCTTCCAGGCAGAGTGGGAGGACCAGAACACCCAGGTCAGAAGGTTAGAGCTGTCACCTCCCAGCTGTGGACCTGAATCTATCTAACATTGTACAGTTACTGTGAGGTTTTTAAAATAAAAATCACAGAAGGTTATTTATTATGTTGGACTGAGCTTTCGAATTGGGCTCCAAAGGACCTAAATAAAAAGCAAAACTACGATTTGATGTCAAACTGAAACTCGGCGGTTATCTGACAGCTCAAGAATCCAGGAGAAATGTGAGGTCCCAAGTGACTTTCCCAAACATTTCCCAAATAGGCTATTTCACTTGGCGGAATGATGAGGTTTCCTCTGCCATTCGTCCTTGCATCCTTTCATCTTTATAAAAAGCAAGCTGAAGTAGTCCGATGTTAAGCAATCAGTTATTTCCCTCTTGTTCTGCCTCCTTTGAAATGACCAATCCACCTTTTTCTTCTTTTGTTTCTGCTTTCACTTTTCTCTTTATAACTCAATCGCCTCTGTCTCCTACGCTGGAGCACTCATTCCATTGTATATAATGAAGTATTGCTGGATTCTAGGGTCAAAATAAAGTGAATTAACATATTAAAATTGTTTTCACTTGCCCTTTGACAGAATTAGATAAAGCATGGAAAGTTCCCGTCACAGAAGACAGTCAACAAATGTTCAGTGACATCTCCCTCCCTCACACCTGAAGAGCACTTGCTCTCTCTCCTTCTACACCCCATTCTTACACCTCTTGGACAGTCAGGTGATCTCTGAGAACCTCAGTCTCTTCAGTTATAGGGGAAAAACAATAGAGTTGCTTTAACAGTCAGGATAACTAAATCCTAAATTATTGTTCTCCATCCTAAAGCAGTTTCCCCTGTGTTAGCTGCAGGCCTGGGCTGCTGGGAGCAGCGGAGCTTGAGTCACTTTACCTCCACGGCTTCCCAAAGAGCCTTCGTCCTGCTGCAGAGATATTGCATAGATGGCCACTGCCCCCACTCCCAGAAGGCGTGACCTAGATTCAAGTCATTGTCACTGGGGGATTAGGCCTGGGGCCCCTCTATCTGTCTGCTGCAGAATAGCTCTTGTGTCGACAGCAACTCTTACAAGAGTCAGAGGGGACTTCAGAAACCAAAGTCCTCAGAGTCCTCAGCTGCTCTGTGCCTGCACCGAGTGGGGTAAGTGATACTGGGGACAGACAGCAGCTGCCTCTCAACCAATATTTGCCATGACGTGTGTTTTCTTCTGGTTCCCTTGATTTCAAGGTCGTTATTATAACATGATCTAGTTTAACTGCAATGTGTCCCCTGGGACTCACTCGCAGGGCAGAACCAGCTCCGCGGCTCCATCGTGGTGGGGAAGGAACTGGAGGGGGTGCAGGCCCCCTCCATATGTGCCTATCTTTTCTTGGGTATTTCTGGGTATAAAATGCATTGGACAAAATGGATGGTTTTACATGCCTTTTTGTTTTTTTAATGTTCTAGAATCGGAGCCCTTTGGACTGAAGAAATTTTCATGTCACTTCAAAATATAAAAAAAAATAGAAATTGGAAACCACTCCAGTTGAAGTCAGAGGGAAGAGACTCTTTAGGCTCCTCCCAGACCCCTTGTGGAACCCCAGGGTTCTTTGGCACACGGTCCGGGAACTGCTGGACTGGCGTCTCCCCGAGATGCTCTGTGGGTGATGAGTGTGTGAGATGCACCTGGGGGTGCTACCAGAGTCCGGCTCCTCTCTAGAATCCCCCCGGGAATCTGCATTCCCCCAGTATGTGAGGGACTCCCTTCACTCTCTGCCAAGGTGCTCAGTGGACAGGTTTCAGGGTCACCTGAAGGCTAGGATGGACCCGTTGGTCAAGGAGCCTTTCCTTAGGTTCCCAGGAAGGGCTTGGCGAGTACCTGATGGACAGGTAAGGAAACCTCTTTAAGGTATACAGAAGGCTGAACAACCCCCAGGCAGAGACATGTTGCCTGGAAGTCCCACATATAAGGAGACAGGAAAGCCTGGATAGACTTCATCCACGTGTCCTGGTTTGGACAGATGCTGGTGGGGACATCTGTGACCTGCTGCAGTATTTCTGTCACTCATTAATGGGTTAGGATCCCAGGAAGGCTGCTGAGGGGCTGCTCACTGTCACTCCACCCACCTACACGGGGGACACATGAATATCCCTCACACTATATCAAGGGTCAACAAACTGGGGACCCTGGCCAACCATGGCCTGTCACCTGTTTGTCCAGCCCAGCCTCAGGCCCAGCGCTCTGAGCCGTGGAACCCAAGCCTAGGTGTCTACCCCCATCCTTATTCTCCATTTGGCTTCCAGCACCTGCCTCCCCCGCCAGAGGACGGACCCGTCTTGCCACTACCCAGGCCCCCGGAGTCACCACCTGCATTGTGGGCACTCTCTTGATGAAGCAGCCAGGCGTGAGCCTCGAATCTCAGTCTGGGGGTTGGTGACGCCATAGACTCACTTCTGGCCAACTGTGTCAAGGGAGAGGGTGGAGGGCTTACACAGGCAGACAGCGCCTGCTTTCTGGGCCAGTTTTATAGACGGACCTACATTTTCTATGGTCAACCCTCCCTAAGTCGGGTGTGGGGTTTGTTTCTAGAGCCTCCTTATGATTCCCAAATCCAATGATGCTCATCTCCCTTATAAGAAATGGCAAAGGATTTGTACCAATCCTCTGCACTCTTTAGATCATCTCTAGATGACGTATGAAATAAATGTAATGCCATGTAAATGGTGATATTGTTTAGGGAATAATGACAAGACAAAACACCTTTGGTACATGTTTGGTACAGATGAAAGTTTATTCGATTATATATATATATATATTTTTGTGTGGTGCTGGGGATCAAACCCAGGGTCTGGAGCATGCTAAGCAGAAACTTTACCACTAAGCTACACCATCATTCCTTATTATCAATATGTTTGATCTGTAGTTGGTGAATCTGCAGATGATCCACAGTTGGCCCTCCATAAATATCATATCTAATATATATTTTATATCTACCAAATGAAAATTATATAATATACTTCTTTTGTTTATTTTTTTTTTTAGTTGTCAATGAACCTTTATTTTATCTATTTGTATGTGGTGCTGAGAATTGAACCCAGTGCCTCACACATAGAGTGGCAAGCGCTCTACCACTGGGCTACAATCCCAGCCCCCTATAATATACTTTTTGGACCACAGTATCTATAATATTTATAATTTGACTTTGGACAATGAGTTTGCCTACTTTGGTGCTATATCATAATAACTGTGCGTTGAATGATCCTATAAAGATTCAACTACTTTTTAATAACCATAAACAATAATATTAGCTATCATTTATTGAGGCTTAGAAAGGTTAAGTGATTTGATAAGGTCACCCAGCTAGTGTGTGGGATTTTGCAGTTTAGAAAAAGGAATAAATGAGAGACTCGATTCTTGGCCAAGCCTTCCGCTTCTCCACGGGTCGCCTCCCTCCGCAACTGCCAGGCAGCTCTGTCGTGCCTGCCCCTCCTCCTGAGCTCTCTCGGGGCTGCTGCCAATGTTTATCATTGTGGCCTTGCATGAGAACACGGTGGCCAGAAGCTTCTGTCTTTCCGGTAATTTCTTTCCTGTGTGGTCTCTCAGCTTCAGTGGTTCCTTTGTAACCTCGCTAGCTCCCCTCTGGAAACACAGTTTTCCCTTTGTGGATTCAGAGAAGAGACCAGTGCTCCGAGTTCCAGGTTGCTGTGTCGGTGATGAGGAGTCCCTGCCCTGCCTCCTCCTGACTCATCCCGGAGAGCAAACACAGCTCGCTCCTGGGCATCATTTCAGAATGTGCTGCTGGGTGCATTTTCCAGGAATTAGAGCTCACTGTTCTGAACGTGTAACTGTTTCACACATTAATCTTGACAACAGATTATTCTGCCTTTTGTTGTTAGCTAGAGCTCATGGTGCACATTGAAGCTCTCCTGAGAACTTGCAACACTATTATTGTGTGTGTGGAAGGTGGTAGTTGAACTCTCCCCCTTGAGGAATTGCCCATGAAACATGGAGGTCTCCAAAGTCTCATCTGTGGATGGGCATAATAGTACCCCAAGTCCCCATCCCTCACTCTCCATCAGGGAGGCTTCCAGAACCCACCCCCCCTCCCCGGGATGCCCCACTCCACAAATGCTCAAGTCTTTTAAGTAAAAAAGAGGCCATCTTTGCACACACCCTTTGCCTATACACCTGTATAATTTATCTCTAAATTACTTATAGTATCTAATACAGTATAATTTTGTGTAAATAGTTATTATACTATATTGCTTAGAAAATAATAAGGAAAAAGGTCTCTACATGTTCAGTTCAGATTCAATATTTTCTCTTTTTAAAATTTATGGTACCAGGGATTGAACCCAGGGGCACTTAACCACTGAGCCACAAATCCAGCCCTTGTTTAATATTTTATTTAGGGACAGGGTCTTGCTGAATTGCTCAGGGCCTCGCTAAATTGCTGTGGCTGGCTTTGAACTCACGATCTTCTTGCCTCTGCCTCCCTAGCCACTGGGATTAGGCTCTCCTCTTATTTCTGATGTATGGTTGTTGGAACCTGAGGATGCAGATAAGGAGGGCCAATGGTACTGACCCTGTGGGATTGCAGGGGGCTGAGATAATCCATGTAACGCTGCCTCCAGGGAGACTGGCCTAGGACTGGCCCACAGTGAGCCCCACTGGGGGAAGCTCGCTCTTGTGGTCGAAGTGCCATGCTGTCCCAAGGCAGTAGTGCCAACCCTGGCTGCATGCTCCAGTCCCCTGCAGGAGCATTTTAAATACGTGCTGGGGTGCCATCCAACATCATCCGAATCAGTGTCTGTGGGGCAGCTGCTGCTTGCAGCCCCAATGATTCTGTTTGTTTTGGTAGCAAGGATTGGACCCAGGGGTGTTTAATCACTGAGCCACATCCCCAGCCCCTTTTCATTGTTTTTATTTTGAGACAGAGTCTCACTAAATTGCTTAGGGCCTTGCTAAATTGCTAAGGCTGACCTCAAAATTTCAATCCTTCTGCCTCAGCCTCCTGAGTTGCTGGGACCCTAGATGAATGTCACTGTGCCCAGCCCAAGGATTCTGTTTTGATTTGTGTTAAGCTGAGCTCAGTTGTAGTTTGCACTGAAAACTGGTGCTTCAAGGTGTACCCAGGTGTCTCTCCCAACACCAGTGGTGGCCCCATCCTGCGGAAACCTTTGAGAATTTATATTTTCCTTTTGGAGTTTTTTCCTTCCTTCTCCTCCTGTTTACTCTTATGAGTAGCTAAGAAGGATTAGCTACTTGATTAACCTTGATCAACTGCCTTGAAGTTTTTACCCTTCCATCTCTACCTAGTCCCAGAGGCCTTCTGTGTCACTCTGGACCTCTTGGGAGTGAGGGGTCCCCACAGTATGCATGCCATCTTCAATCTGGGACCCCTGCAAGTTCCTGCTCTATTTCTTCCCTCTTGTCTCCGTCAGTGCTGGATTCTGCATTGGCTCTCTTCACTGATTTAGCACAGTCACCTAGAACTGTGCCTGTATACAGTAGGTGCTTGTGAGTGTATGAGTAAACCAGTGGTCCCGATAGGAACTCTGGGGGGCGGGGTTCAGGGACCACCATCATTCATCATTCCTCTTTTATAGATGAGGAAACTGAAGCACAGACACAATTTGCCTGAGGTCCCCAGGAGGCAGAGGCCCCTGGGTGGGTCTGAGGTCTTGGAACTCGCCTCCCGGATTCCGCATTTCGGCTGCCTGGAGCACTCCGGCTGCCAGTGAGACGCCAGGCCAGGAAACCAGCAGGCTGACTTTAAAAGAGAATTACATGATAAGCAAGAAGGCCGTGACTCTCTAGGGAAATTTGTTTCCCTTAATCTCCTGACAATGTGATTCCAGCTATTCTTGTTTAACAGATAAAACTTAACTATAATTTGGAGAGTTTGAAGTTTCCTTTTCTTAATTCTCAACTCAGTTCCTGTTACTGACCATTGCAGTAGAGACGTTTTAGTCTTTTGTTTTGTTTTTTTTTGTTAATTGCTGTGACCCAAAGACCCGGCAAGAACAATTAGAGGAAGAGAAGTTTATTTGGGGACTCAGTTTCAGAGGTCTCAGTCCATAGACAGCTGGCTCCATTCCTTGGGACTTGAGGTAAGGCAAGACCTCCTGGTGGAAGAGTTTGGTGGAAGAAAAGAGGTGAGAAAATGGCACCAAGAAGCCGAGAGAGGGGTGGGAGACTGACTTTACTCACCAGATACAAAATATAAACTCCAAAGGCATGCCACCATGACCCACCTCTTCCACCACACCCCACCTGCCCTCAGTTACCACCCACTTCATCCCCACCAGGGGATTAACCCACGGATTGGGTTAAGGCTTCCGTAACCCAATCATTCCACCTCCGATTCTTCTTGCATTGTCTCACACACGAGCTTTCGGGGGACACTCACATCCATTCCATAAAGCATCTGTCTCCGGGCTGCTGCAAAGCCATACGGGTGGCTTTGGCTGCTTATTTAGCCCCAGAGAAAGGAGTAAAGAAATATCCCAGAGGAGAAGTTGGGGCCAGGGACGGGGTGGCCACCCCTTCCAGCTTGCAGGTGGCTGGTCAGGTCAGGGGCACTTCCAAATTGTAGATGGTACTCCCCAAAGGGTGCTCCACCCCTACTCAAAGTGGGGAGCTTCCTCTACTGTATCCCAAGTCCAATGGGGTTGGGGAAGGGGAACGCAGGGTGACGGCTTCCTCGGGAGCCAGGGCCCTGGGTGGCTGCAGGCTCAGGAACACAGACACAGCAGCTCAATTCACCAAAGCTAAACTGTGGAAGCAACCGAGATGCCCTTCAATAGATGAGTGGAAAGAGAAACCGTGGTAAAGAAAACACAACAGAATAGTACTCAGCATTAAAAGAGAATAAAATCATGGCATTTGCAGGTAAATGGATGGAGTTGAAGACTGTCGTGCTAAGTGAAGTTAGCCAACCCCCCAAACCAAAGGCGGAATGTTCTCTCTGATAAGTGGATGCTGATCCATGATGGGGGTGGGGGCATGGGAAAAATGGAGGAACGTTGATGGGGAAAAAAGGAGGGAGCATGGGGGCAGGAAAGATGGTGGAATGAGACAGACATCATCACCCCAGGTAGAGGGATGACTATGTATGGCGCGACACTACATCGTGGTCAACCGGAGAATTGAAAAGTTGTGTTGTAGTTGTGTACGATGACTCAAAATGCATCCTGCTGTCACATATACCTAATTAGAATAAATAAACAAATAAATTAAAGAAAATAAAAACAGAGGGGAAAGCAGAATCAAGGGGACCGTGAGCTGCTGTTTTCTGAGATGCCAGAAGCAGCTGTGACTCAGGGCATGCTGTGATAGGTACCGCCAGGACTGGGCATCAGGGCTGAGGACAACCAGCCTCCCTCTGGCTCCTCACTTTGAAACCCATCTCTTCCTTGGGAATTATTGGTGATACGTGGGTCACACACACATTTCTGCAACACTAACACTGCTCTAAGGCGTCTAGACTTTTCTAGATGGTGATGGACTGCAAACTGTGTGTTTCTGTGGCGCTCTTGCTGTCTCCCTACTCTCAGGGAAGGAACTTTATTTTACTATAAATATGCCAAGAAAGTTGAATTTGCTGAAGATCTCACCCTTTTCTATTGGTTCTCCTCTTCACCAGGAGGGCTGCACAATAATGATGTGGAAATAACCAGGAGGCTGTTTGGACGGTGACCTGGCTTCCAGAAAACTCTGAGTCGGGAAAGTCTGATTACATCACTCGAGTGTGTCAGACTTTATTTATATTCACCCTGAAGCAAGAGCCACATGCTTTAGTCCCCTACAGAACTGCTTGTTTTCTAATAGTTACTGCAGGTAGACGTTTTTAGTGGATTTCATTCTTTTTTTTTTTTTAAATTTTAAATATTCATTTTTTTAGTTGTAGTTGAACATGATACCTTTATTTTTATGTGGTGTTGAGGATCAAACCCAGGGCTTCCCACATGCTAGGTGAGTGCTCTACTGCTGAGCCACAACCCCAGCCCTTTAGTGGATTTCTTAAGAAGCATTAGACCAAGTCTCTGCAGCACAGGGTGGGTGGGTGGATGATTTTGGGTAAACCACGCATATGCAGAGAGGAGGTCATGTGACCAGAGGAGAGCCAGAGACCCTTTGGATCCACTGGTGCTTCTGTCCCGGTCTCAGACCCTCATTTTGCAGAGAGGGGAGTAGGTAGTGGGGGTAGGAAGAGGGGTGCACTTGGAAAGAGGTAATGTTTCCAGGAGCCTGTTGTACTGCACATGGGACAAGCAGAGAGCCCGAAGGAAAGGTATTGGGACTTTGGTCAGGAGCAGAGAAGGTCACGAACGTGGGGCACTATGGATAGCATTGCTGAATGTGAATCTGCTCCTCTCCCAAATTTTCCTCCTTTTGATTTTGTGAGGGATGATTTGTCCCCTCAACAAGTCAACACTTGAAGGTTTATCCCAACTTCCCAGTGCGCAGGACCTTACTCAGGGCTTCCTAAACCATGTTAAATTTACATTTCTCTCCACTGCCTTAAATAAACCAGAACCCTGCCATGCCTGGGGGCTGTTGTCCTAGGCCATTGACTGGTCTCCTGGTGTTGCCGGCTCCAGTCCTCTCCCAGCTTGGGAGGCGGGACATTCTTCTGAAGCACAGATCTCTTTGGACAGACATTTCTGGGGGAGGAAAAACAACACACCCTCACAGCAGGGTGTCCCTGACCCTTTGGTGTCCGGTAGCAGTGGGCAGATGAGAGCAGCACCCTCCCTTGGACACTCCTGGTCCCCAACTGCCCCTCCTCTCTCACTCCCCTTTGAGAAAACACAACAGACGGCAGGTGGGGGACAGGGAGCCTGCAGGGACCCCCTCCACCGATCCTGACTGGTTACACATTACTTGCGCCACGCGGCTCCACGTTGAGTAACACGGCTCGGAGGCAGAGTCCAGTGGAGGAGGTCTCTCCGCCACTTTCCAGCCCTGCCTTTCAGTTGTCTTTCCCTTTGGTGGCCTTCGCCCTCCCCCTCTTCTCATGCTATCCCTGGCGCTCACTGTCCACTTTCCTCCTGGTGAATCTGGCACAGGTGGTGGTCTCTGCCCAGCCTGGCCTTCTCTCTCCTCTCTGTCCTTGCAGGTACTTCTGATTGTCAGTCCCAGCCTCTGGGTGGAGTCTTCCTTGGGCTTTTGTGCACCTGTGTGCTTGTTTCACAGTGTCTATCATATTATATTATCTTACCCTAAATCTTTTTTGAAAATCAATTTCCTTTAGTATAATTTACAAATTAGAAAATGCACCATGTTTGAGTCTTGCACTTCAATAAATCTCTCTCTCTCTCTCTCTCTCTCTCTCTCTCTCTCTATATATATATATATATATATATATATATATATATATATATATATGTTTTTTTTTTCATGTAACAGACCACCAAGGATACGATATAGGATTTTCTAACACCAGAAAAGTGCTCTTTGCTGGCCAGTTTCCCTCATCCCGGCCCTAGGACACCACTGGTCGGATGTCCATCATTTTAGATCAGGTTTTCTTTCTAGAGTTCCGTGTCCACGGAGCAGAGTGAGTGTGCTCTGTTGAGGGCTGCACCCTGGTGCACTCCCCCCCCACGAGGTGGACCAGCATTCTGGTTGCTCCACATTTCTGTCAACATTTGTTACTGTCCATCTTTTGAGTTTGAGCCATTCTGGTAAATGAGCAGTGTCCTCTTCTTGTTTTGGCTTATCACACTGTATTTCAGCTGTTTGTTTTAGAGACATTCTTGCCCACCAGAACTCAGTGCAGTGACAACTGCATTCACTTTTGCTGGTTGAAAGGACACAGTCCGAATGTCGCAGGATCCTCACCCTGACTCCACTTAAAAAAAATCAAACTGGGGGACTGGGGCTGTGGCTCAGCGGCAGAGCGCTTGCCAAGCCTGTGTGAGGCACTGGGTTCAATCCTCAGCACTACGTATAAATAAATGAATAAAATAAAGGTCCATCAACATCTTAAAAAAAATCAAACTGAAATGTTCTGGATAGACGCTACCTGAGTCCTAGGTAGCATGACCGGCCATCCTAGTTTGTCTGCAAGGGAAGGATTTCTCAGGCTGTAGGACTTTCAGTACAAACAGGAGAGTACCAGGCAAAAAGGTCATCAGATATGGGAGACAGCTCAGGAATGGCAGTGTGATATGGAGTCACCAAAATGAGACTTGATTTCTCTATTACTGATCTTAACTTAGCTCATGAATCCTTACTTCTGCCAGCAGTGGAAAAATTAAGGCTTTCCAGTTCAAGGTAGCTTAGGTTGTGTCCATTGATCTTGCACATGACCAAGGATTCAAACCAGTTCCAGGTTCCCTTCCATCCTTTCCTCCCCGCCCCTTCCCTCCCTGGGTGTGGTCTGCACTGGAAGCTGTTCAGTGACATCCATCAACCTGACCCCTGGCTACTGGATTCTCAATTTGCCTGCATCCTGCTTGTGCCTGGTCTCTAGAGGCACATGCTGAGCCCTTCTGTAGCTCAACTGGGGTTACTTGAACTCGGAGACTTCCCGCAGGTCTGTTTCCCCAGGCATCTGCCCGCCTTTCTGCACAGGCTTCATTGTGGATGAGGAGTTTGCATATGAGGCCCTCAATCTCCTTAGCCTGGAGATGGAGACCACAGGTTCCTTCCAACCCGCTCTTGAGCCATCAGTACTTCTTGTATCATGTGCTGGTTTGGATTTTTTTATTTTTTTCCTTGGAGCAGAAACTTTTTGGTTTATGATGTGAAATCTACGCTCTAGAATTCCAGGTGTTTGGCTCCTGACAAATGAGAATATGTCCTAGAATTCCAACAAATAAAAGTGAAAAATCAGAACTAACCCATTCTTGAGTTCTCAGGTGGCAGACTTAACTGTCAAGGCTTTTAAGATCCAAGTTTTGAAAATCAGCTTGGTGGCTACCTTGGCTTTTGGCCTCACTCCTGCACCTGGCCTCCTGTCGGAGCACAGTTCAGGAAATGTCGCTTGTTGCCAGGGCTGGGGGCAGTGGGCTCCGGGGAGGGAGGAGGGAGAGGCCGCTCTGGAGGTGGTGTGAAGGCATGTTGAAGAGGTGCCACCCAGGCTGCCTTTAAAGGGAGGGTGCATTCTGGCGACGAGGGGGCGTGAGCTCGGGAGGTCCTCCTGGAGAAGGAACCTGGTAACAACCACAGCACACAGCTGGCTGTGCCCCATGTGTGGGGACACTGGTAAGGCAGCCTGACCACAGGGGAGGATGTGCGGTCCAGGGAGATAAGATTGAGGGCGGCTGCTGTAGTCCTTGGGGGCAGGTTTGCCTTGGGTCACCGGGGTTCACGACCGACCCAGCAGGGTGCCAGTTGGCCACCCTCTCCATGGCTCCCTTCTAGTTACAGACCCTCCTTGACCAAGCATGTCACCTCAGCCTCCCCACCAAGCCCTGGGGTAGGTGTGCTCGCCTCTAGACAGAGAGGAAAAGGGGGCCCAACAAAGACAAGTCATTTGTGCTAGAACCAGAGAAAAGAATCATTCTGTCACTCCATGAGACACCTGTCAAATGTCTTCCATGACTCAGGTGCATGCACTATACACTTTTGTTTCTTTTGTACCTGGTAAAATTTTCAGACGACATGATGGAACACTACCTACTCAAGTGAAGAATCTGGGAGGAGTTTCGTATATTTCCTAAGTCTCCGTGATCCACTTATTATATGACTAACGATATTTCTCAAATTCCATGTTCAGTTGTTTCTGTGTCCATCGATTCAACATCCATGAAGTCGACCAACCACAGATTGCAAATTTTTTTTGGAAAAAAAAAAACTGCATCTGTATTGAACACCTACAAATTTTCATGGCATCTCAGTGAAATCACTTAAAACTCTGAGCACCAGAATCACCCTCAGGGCTCTTTCCTTGGATGCTGAATGGATCCAACAGTACCTCTTAAATAACCTCAATCTGACATCCTCTTGCCTTTCTGAAGTAGGAGACACTAGTCGACTGTTCTGAAAATCCACTGGTGGCTTGTGCAATGATGGCTACACAATTTCCTTCTAGGTATGTTATAAGCCCTGGGACACACTGCTGTTATTTTTGCTCAAGTCATCTTTCAAAGCCCTCTAGGAGTCACATGAAATTCAGGGGAGGGGGAAACCAACTCCACATTTAAAAGGCGAGAGTGACAAATAATTTTCAGACTTCAAACACCCACTGCAACATTCAATAGAGAATTCCTATGTCTCTCACTGGCATTCTGCTAAGTAGAGCACGAGGGTTATTCTTCACAGTGTCATTCAATTATCTCTAAGTTCAAAGACGAGAGAAGAGGGGAAAAGTGAGCCTACCTTACTCAGCAGAAACACCTTCTCCTAGAGGGTTCCTTGGAACCCTCAAAGATGGGCATCAGCATGCCTCTGCTTGATGCTGACCGGATGAAAGAACAAATGGTCTGGGGCTCATTCCAGGTCAGATGGTTCCAGAGCAGCTCAATCTTCCCCCGACAGTCACACAGCTTCGAACCTCATTTTTTAACATTATCTTTTTAGTTGTTGATGGACATTTCTTTTTTTATGTATTCATATGTGGTGCTGAGAGTCAAACCCAGGGTCTCACACCTGCTAGGCAAGCGCTCCGCCACTGAGCCCCAGCCCAAGCCCCAGCCTCAGGTTCTTTTCAACTCAACAGGGATGACTTAGCACGCGGCCTGCAACTTCACACCGTGCTTGAGATCGACCGTTTGGACTGAATTTGGGTACTTCTCAAAGAATCTCAGATACTGGAGAGTTTTGCTGTCTGTCTTATCTATTATGGCATCATGAACCTCCACCACCTCCAACTCCAGTGTGAGGTTTAGATCTGGGGCGTCCTCCAAAAGCTCACGTGTGAGACAATGCAAGAATGTTCACAGGTGAAATGACTGGACCATGAGGACTGTAACGTAATCAGTGGATTGAGCCACGGATGTGGATTAACTGGGTGGTAACTGTAGGCAGGTAGGGTGTGGCTAGAAGTAGGTCACTAGGGGTGTGCCTTTGCCCCTGGAGAGCAGAGGTCCCCGCTTCCTGGTGTCCTGCCCTGAACTGCTGCTTTTCCTCCACCATACCCCTCCGCCATGATGGAGTGTGTCACCTGGGGTCCAGAGCCATGGAACTGGCTGACCGTGGAGCGGACTTCTGAAACCATGAGTCAAAATATACGATTCTAGATTTCAGAAGTAACTACTGTTTCTCTAGTGAATCATGTTTTGCCCTTTTCAAATGAGGTCTTGCAGGTTTTTTTTTAAATATCTGAAATAATTAGGATGAACTTAATTCTAATTAGCATATAGTAAATTTCTGATAAAAAGAGCATTTATATAATCTGTACAATATGGTATGTGGTCTTTCATGTTTTTAGCTACAACTTATTGAGTATTATGACGATCTTATTATGTGGGTAAGATGTGGGTATGATGAACAAATAATAAATAACAATTACATGCTGCATTGTTAGTAATTCACCATTTTTTCAAAAACAGACTCTCTGATGTGTGGTTTTTACCAACTATTATATTATGAATGAATGAAGTTCAGTAAATGAATAATTGGAACTACATACTTGCTTAGGGTGCCTATCGCTCTTTGTTAAAAAACCTTTAGTTATATAAAATTTTAATACTGTTTCTTACATTGTGAATTAATGGAATTTTGATAAAATGTACATTAATAATGCTGAAGTCTTTCATTGAATCTTATATCAGTTTATGAAATAAATATGCTATATGTGGAAAAAAAACAAAAACAAAATATACGATTCTTCCTTAAGTTGTTCTTGTCAGGTCTTTTGGTCACAATGATACAAAGCTGAATAAAATATCCAGTGAAATAACAAACCCTTTATTTCTGTTCGTGATCCCGTTAGTTGGGTGAACCAGGTAGTTTGGGGTTCCACATGGTGTTGTCTGGTTGCAGCCATGTGGAAGCTGCTCAGGCTGGTGAGGTCTGACACTGCACACACAGGGGACTGGCACTTATGAGGAGAGCTGGGGAGCTGGGCTCTGATGGCATCCTGTGACTTTCCTGAGTAGCCTCAGGCCCCTCTCTACTGTCTTTCCACGTGTTCTCTAGTGGAGGAGCTCATCTCTTACACAGCCATTCAGGACTCCCAACACTGCAGAAGTGGAAGGAAACCTTTGCAGGCTTTGGCCCCGAGCCAGCATGGCACCACTTTCTTGGCCTCGTTTGGGGGAAAAGCAGTCACATGACATTCAGGGGGTGGGGAGACCAACTTCACATTTTAAAGGGGACAGTGACAAATAGTTTTCAGCCTCTAAAAACCCACTGCAATATTCAATAAAGAATACCTATGTCTCTCACTGGTATTCTGCTAAGTCGAGCACGAGGGTTATTTTTTATAATGTCATTCAATTAAGTAATAAAGGAAGGAATTTTTTAAAGTTTTCTTTTTAAAGTTTAATGTGTTCTAAGTAGTCACACGTGACAGTAGAATGTATTTTGACACATGGTGCACAAATGGAGCACAACATCTCATCCTCTGGCTGTACACGGTACAGAGTCACACCAGTAGTGCAGTCATACATGCATACAGGGTAACAATGTCTGTCTCATTCTACCATCCTCCCCCCACCACCGCCCCAACCCTCCCTGTACTCCCCTCTATACAACCCGAAGTTCCTTCATTCTTCCCTATCCCCGTCCCACTCTGCGTCAGCATCTCCTTATCAGAGAAAACATTTGGCCTTTTGGGGATTGGCTTGTTTCACTTAGCCTGATATTCACTAGTTCCATTCATTTACATGCAAATACCATAATTTCATTCTTCTTTAAGGCTGAGTAATATTCCATTGTTTATATTTACCACATTTTTTTTTTATAGATTCATCTAGGTTGGTTGCATAGTTTAGCTATTGTGAATTGAGCTGCTATAAACATTGTTGTGGCTGCATCACTGTAGTATGCTGATTTTAGTAAAAGAAGGAATTCTGTTTTCATTTAAAATATGAACTGGTCCAGAGGGAGGAGTTTTTGGTGACTTTTATTTTCTTCTTTACTAAACATTTCTGCACTTCAGAAATTTCTAAATGTATCATTTTATAATTAGAACAATGTCATTTTCATTTAAAAAATATACACATGTACACGTAGGAATGTATAAATGTATCTATATGCCTTGTACATTTTTTTCCCCTTGTTTTCTGAGTTGGAATTTGGCAAAGTCCGTGGTGACATCTGAATTACTCTGTAGGTGAAAGAGACTTTATGGTGGTAGAAGTGGACTAGGTGACTTCACAAGACCCCCAGCTGCCATACCTGCAATTTTTTGTTTGACCTCATCCAGTCCCGATGATTCAATGAACACCTCCTTACTAAAACTTTGCAAATCAGTTTGCAGAAGCATATACATATCCACTCAACAAGTAAGTGTGACGTGTATGTTGTGATGTTGACTCCGTATCAGACACATAGGCACTGGGAGGGGCTTGGTGTGGACTTCCTATCCTTAGGAACTTTTGAGTTGGGAGGTGAGACACAGATATGGACAAAATTATAACAAATGTTAAAACACAGCTATAAATGAAGATAAAAATTTAAATGTTGAAGAGGTGAGTATCAGCTGTTTAAAAAAAACATACAAACATAAATCCCAGATCTTTCTAATAAGATCAGATTTACCCTAACAGAGCTATTCATTCAAATATATAGACAATTTCTAAGTCCTTGATCCTGGAACCCCGATTTACATGACATGTAACTGATTTACATGAAGAAAAGAAAGATTTATAGTACATACAATGGAGAATGATTTCTCACTGGTCAGCAGCAGTGTATCACAGGCTTTAGAACACACCTAGAAGAAAAAATGTGTAGCAATCACAGCACTTTGAGGCCTTTCCTTCTGAGTCTCCCTGGATCTCTCCCACATGACTGTGGGAAACTCCTCAATTTACTTACCAGGCGCAAGTTTCTGATGCAAAACTCCCCCACACATTTCTGATTTCCTACTGCACTTCCCACAAGTGTCTCTAGGAGGGAGGCCCAGATATGGGAGATTAATTTCTTTACAGGAAATAAAAAGAGCACTTTAGAACATAAGAATGTTTAAGATAAGATTTGCTGAGGATGGTTGTCAGGAACCATTTGAATTTCCCACCAGCAAAGTGGCAGCACAACTGTCTTTAAGATCCATCTACTGGCAGTGGATCAAAGAACTAATATACTGATCTACGTCATGGAGGAACTTATTGTGCACATCTAAAACTTACTGCAGTCTCATTTCAAGTGATACTGCACTGCTTCATGTATAGCAAAAGAACATTACAATACTTTCGTTTCTCTACTCCTGGTCTTTGTGCAATGATTGCTACACATTTTTTCTTCTAGGTATGTTATAAACCCTATGAAACACTGATGTTATTTTTGCTTAAGTTATCTTTCAAAGAAACTTAAGTAAAAACAACAACAACAACAACTCAGGTATGTGTCCATATAATTTCCATATCTGCTGCTTTTCATTCCTGTTTTTAGATCATTCATTATAATTTTCTTCTTATCTGGAGGACTTTCTTGAACGTTTCCTATAGGCAGGTCTGCTGGTCATAAATCCTTTCAGCTTATATATCTGGTAAATGACTTTATTTCAATTTCTCTTTCAAAAGATTTTTATTGGGTAAAGAATTATAGGTGTTATTTCTTTCTTAAAGATGCTGATTCCAGCTTTTCTCTCTTGCATTGTTTCTGATGAGCAATCAGCTGTCTGTCTTTGTTCCACCGTTCGCTAGAAGCTGAGACTTGATTGTGGTAGATCTTGGTGTATTCTTCTTCACAATTATTTCCTAAAAGTTTGCTGCATTTCTTGGGTCTGTGAGCTTGTGATTGCCCTCACACTTGAGAATTTTTTGACCATTATTTATAAATATTTTTTCTATCACCTCTACCTTACTCCTCTGATTTAGAGACTTTTAATTGCATGTGTATTTAATTACTTTACATTGTTTCATAATTCACTGATGCTCTATTCATTTTTCCCCATCTTTTTTTCCTTTACTATTTAATTTTTGATACCTTTAATTGCTGTGTCTTAGAATGTTTCTTATGTTATTCATTTCACCTAACATATTTTTAAAAATCTTAGAGCTGGCTGGGTATGGTGGCGCATACCTGTAATCTCAGTGACTAGGGAGACTAATCTAGAAGGGTCCAAGTTTGAGGCTAGCTTCTGCCACTTAGCAAGACCTGTGCCAAAACAAAAAAATAAAAAAAGGGTTGGGGATGAAGCTGAGTAGTAAAGTGTCTCTCAGTTCAATTCCAAGTATCACAAAAAGCAAAACAAAATGACAACTCCCTCAAAACTCCCTCAGATCTGCCAATTTTCACCTCAATAAGTTTGTTTTAGATATTTAAAAAAATATCTTTTTTAAAAAAATTTGCACAGAACATGCTTGATACTTTCTCTAGCACCTTGAACATACGAAATATAATTCTGTTTTGACATTCTTACTTTTTAATTATACCATATGAGTTACTTCTGAATTAGCTTCAATGGATTATTTTCCTTTATATTGTGGGTCATATTTTCCTGCTTCTTGCATACTTGGAGATTTTTTTATTGACATGAATTTTATCTTGTTGAGTTAGAACTAACTATATTCAACAATCCACCCAGGAATAGCAAAATGCACATTCTTCTCATCTGCACATGGAACATTTTCCAGGACAGGCCATATCAAGTCATAAAACAGTGCTCAGTGCATATAAAAAGACTGAAATCATACAAAGTATGGGAATCAAACTAGAAAGTCAAAAATAGCAGCATCAAAAAGGAATATGAACCATGACACTTCAAATACCAAGAGTCAAAAAATAAAAGAAATTATAAAATTCTTTAAAATTAAAAAATAAAGAACAATAAAATTTATTGGATGCAGGCAAAGCTGTACATGTGCTGAAATTTAGAGATATACATGTCTGTATTAAAAAAGCAGACCTCAAAAAATGTGGCATATATACACACAATGGAATTTTACTCAGCAATAAAAGAGAATAAAATCATGGCATTTGCAGGTAAATGGATGGCGTTGGAGAAGATAATGCTAAGTGAAGTTAGCCAATCCCCCCAAAAAACAAATGCCAAATATTTTCTCTGATATCAGGAGGCTGACTCATAATGGGGTAGGGAGGGGGAGCATGGGAGGATTAGATGAATTCTAGATAGGGCAGAGGGGTGGGAGGGAAAGGAAGGGGGCAGGGGATTAGCAAGGGTGGTGGAATGTGATGGACATCATTATCCAAAGTACATGTATGAAGACACAAATTGGTGTCAACATACTTTATATACAACCAGAGACATGAAAAATTGTGCTGTTTATGTGTAATAAGAATTGTAATGCATTCCACTGTCATTTATTTTTTTAAAAAATCAATAAAACAAACAAACAAAAAAAGAAGATCTCAAATTCTTACACCCTGAGAAGATATTAAAAAGAAAACTAACCATCAAAAAATCAGAAGGAATTACATTAAAAAAAAAAGACTAGTGTAGAAATAGATAAAATGGAGAATGGGATAGAGAAAATTAACAAAATTAAAGTCGGTTTTCTGAAATGACATACAAAATTTGCCAACTGTTAGCTAGATTGATCAGTATGAAAGAAAAAAATTTAAATAAATAAAAACGAAAGGGAAGGCTTTGCTGGTAACATTAAAAAAATAAAACAAATTATAAGGGAATACTATAAAAAACTTCACGCTAGGGGCTGGGACTGTGGCTCAGTGGTAGAACACATCGCCCAGCGTGAGTGAGGCATTGGGTTTGATCCTCAGCACCAAATAAAAATAAATAAATAAAAATAAAGGCATTGCGTCCACCTACAACTAAAAAATATGAAAACAAACAAACAACAACAACAACAACTAAACTGTACACTAGCAAGTTAAATAGCCTTCATGAAAGAGACAAGTTCCCAGAATGTCATTAGCCGAAATGGATTCCAGAATATCATTAAAGTAATTAATAAATCGAATTAGCAGTCCAAAACTTCTCATGAAAAAAAGCTTAGGCACAGAGAATGCTCCTAGAGAATTGCACCAAACATTTAAAGAATTGACACTCATCCTTCAAAAGACTCTCCCAAAGAGCAGAAGAGGAGGGAACATTTGCCAAGTCATTCTGTGATGGCATTATTGCTCTAACACCAAAACCAAAGACATCAATGAGAAGAATGAAGACCAATATCCTTTACAAAAACAGACACAAAATCCTCAGGAAAATACTAGTAAGCCAAATACAGCAGCATCAAAAAGGAATATAAACTTTGACCAAATGGGAGTTGTTCTAAAAACACAAGCTTGTTCCAATATCCACAAACCGATTGGCGTAATACAACATATTAATTAATGAAATAAAGAACAGATACCAAGTGGTCTTCTCAATAGATGCAGACAAAGCACCATCCCCCTTTCATGGTGAAAAGAACCATCAGCAGATGAGGGAGAGAACAGAGCTTTCAATCTAATGATGAGCATCTGTGACAACTCCCCAGCTGACCCAGTCTTGTATATAGAAAATTCTAAGGAGTCCACAAAGAACTAATAGAACTAATAAAGAAGCTCAGGAAGGTTGCAAGACACAAGATCAAGAAACAAGCATCAGCTGTATTTTTATACATTAAAATCAGACTAAGTGAAATGAAGGAAACAATTCTGTTCATAACAGCATCAAAAAATACTTAGCAATATATACTTGACAAGAGAATTAAAAATATAACTACTAAAATTATGAAACACTATAGAGAAAAATTAAAGAAGATCTAAGCAAATTGAAAATGTTCCATGGTTGGGTTAAGAAGGACTTTTTTGTTTTAAAGGCAGCAATGATTCTCAAACTGATTTGCAGATTATCACAATCCCTGTGAAAATACAAGTTGCCATGGTTGCAGAAATTGACAAGCTGATTGTGAAATCCATGAAGGGAATGCAAGGGACCTGAATATCTGAGCAACTCAACAAGAACAAAGTTCAATGACTCACACCTTTCAACTTGAAACTTATCACAGAGCAGCACTGTTTCAAGTCAGTGTAGTGTTTCTGTATCATAAACATAGAAATCACTTGAAAACAGAATCAGACTTATGATTAATTGATTTTAAACAAGGATATCAGAATAATTCAATGAGAAAGAACTGTTTGTCAACGAATGGTGCTGGGACATTTCTACATGCAAGGAGAGAATTGGTGCTTCTACCTTCTACCAGGTACAAAAATCAATTCAAAAGTCATTGTACACATAAATGTATAAGCATAAAACTCTTGAAAGGAAACGTAGGTGTCAATCTATCTTTGTGACCTTGGATTGTTATAGTTAAAGCTTCGTCCCAGGGTTTCATAAACTCACTTCCAGACCACTCACGTATAATCGAATCAAGCCTTTATTGAAGCACACCGGTGGCGGCTGACCAGAACATAAAGCTGTTCCCCTGATCAGCCCCGAACAATTGCAAGGACACTCCTTATAAGCCTGAAAACCGCAAAAGGGATGTTCGGGGGTCTAGCCAATGCAAGCCAGCCAGGTTACAGAAGCGGGACAGTGCAGTCAAGTGGAGGGAAGCCTAACCAATCACAGTTAGCCCAGTCACCCCAGTTACAGAAACAAGAGCCCCGTTACCCTAGTTACAGAAACAATACCCCATTAGGTAGTTCCGTGTTCTTAAAGGTTTCTATAGCAAAAGGAAAAGAGCATCTTGCCCCAGTCATGACTCTTCTACTTGGAATGGCTGTTTTACAGGATGAAGTCATAAAACAAAATGGAGTCACATTTGCTCCAACTATCACAGGATTAGGTAATAGTTTTTTAAATATCACAGTAAAAGCCTAAGCAATAAAATAAAAATAGAAAATTATACTGCATCAAAATTTAAAGCTTTTCTGTTTTAAAGCACATTCTTAAGAAGGTGAAAAAAACTCATAACATGAATATATTTGTAAATTATATATATATATATATATATAATTTATATATATAATGAGAGACTTATATAAATGATACAGGAAAATCTCTTCTACAGGAATTATAAAAGACCACCTAATTAGAAAGTAGGCACAAGGTTTCAATAGACATTTTCCCAAAAACATTTCCAATGGCCAATAAGCACATGAAAAGACCCTCAAAATTGTTAGTCATTAAGAGAATGCAAATCAGGACATGAAGAGGTGTCACCTTGCATCCATTAGAATGACTACAATTTAAAAGACAAAAATTAATAATGTTAGTAAGGCTGTAGAGAAATTGGAATGCTCATTCATTGCTGGCAGGAATATAAAATGGCGCAGCCACTTTGTAAAACAGTTTAAGATTTCCTTGGAAAGTTCAATGGCTCAGCAATTCTCTTCCTAGGAATATGCTCAATGTAACTAACAACCTATACACCAATGTTCATAGCAATATTACTCCTAATATCTTAAAAGAGGAAACCGCCCAAATGCCCATTCACTGATGAATGAATGATCGACACATGGTACAGTCACACAACTGAATACTGAAAAAGAATGTAGCACTGAATCATTTTGCTAAGTGAAAGAAGCCAGTCCCCAAAAGACCAAGTTTGAGGCACTGGGTTCAATCCTGAGCACCCTATAAAAATAAAGATATTGTGTTCGTTTGCAACTAAAAAATTTTTTAAGAAATAAGAATGTATAGGACATCTATTTCTAAATGTAGAGATTTTATAAGGTTCTGCAGAAATGGGCTGAGCTAGTTGAAACCGGCTGGGGTGGGACAATTTGAACCCTGCTCAATGCCCTTAACCTCTCTCTCTCTCTGGAGACCCCCAGATAGAATCTTCGACCTGCAACACACCCGAGCATCACCCAGTCTGGCTAAAACAATGGCATTTTCCTGCAAATAATCAAGTTTTCATAATAGAATTCAGTCTGAAGACTAACAGGAAATAACAGCTCCTTCCCTGTTCTTGGGCCAGGGGTTTGGGAAGCACCTCACTTGTCCGTGAGTAACCCGGCTTCCTGCCAAGAAGAAGTCTAGTGGACTTCCCACCCCTTTGCAGAAGCCCAGGGTGAGGGAGCACGGAGGGCAGCTGGCGTCTCCCGTGTGTATCCGGGAGCATGCAGAAACCTCTGTGCTGCCAAATACTGTCTACCCTGGAAATCGTAATGGCCTCCGGTTGGTAAAGGATAGGGGGTTCACTAGCCAGGAGCAGTTACAGCGGCTTCCTCTCTGGTTATCGCAGTAGCTGTATAATATAAACTACCCATTCATTCATTTTTTTCTTTCTTTTTTACTTTTTTTTTTGGGGGGGTATCAGGCATTGATCTTAGGGGCACTGGGCCGCTGAGCCCCATCCCCAGCAGCCCCCGACCTTTGTATTTTATTTACAGGCAGGGTCTTCACTGAGTTGCTCAGTGCCTCACTTTTCTGGAGGCTTTGAACTCGAGATCCTCCTGTCTCAGCACCCCCCCCCCACCCCAGCCGCCCAGCTGCTGGGATTGCAGGCGAGCACCACCAGCCCCAGCTCATTCATTGTTATTAACGACTCATTTGCCTGGGATACTTTGAAAGTGCACAAAAGAGAGAAAACACATTTTTTTTTTCTTCTGTCTTTAAAGACCTTACAGCATGGGTCACGGAATGTTTCAGTTCAGTATTTCTCCATCTTTAGCCTGCCTGAGAATCATCTGGAGGGTGCAGATTCCTGGATCCCACCTCTGGGTTTTCCAAAGCAGAAGAGAGGAGCCTCCACTCATAGATTTCCTTCACTTCTTCCTCCTTTTCCTTCTTCAAATTTCTTCTTGACTTACACCCATCTTGTCTTTGTTTCTCTTCTTATACATTGCTTTTGTTAGATTTTAAATTTACTCCTTTAATTGAAATGTCATTTCTAGAATTTTTCCATGTAGTCCATCTTGCTGGAAAAGCACAAGGGGATTTTTTTTTAATGATATCTTTTCAGATATGAGTGTCTTGTTGGTCTTAAAGCCAAAAATGTGTAGTGCATCTCGGGATGTTTTATATTGAAGCAGGACACTTGACCCTTGTTTGCTTTTCATTTTTTAACATCTTTAATTTCCTTGACATAGAAAATTTGGGATTGGTTGGGCACCGTGGTGCACACCTGTAATCCCAGTGGCTGAGGCAGGAGGATCTCAAGTTCAAGGCTAGACTGAGCAGTTTAGTGAGGCCCTAAGCAACTTAGCCAAGACCCTTTTACAAAACAAAAAAATAAAAAGGATTGGGATGTAGCTCAATGGTAAAACACTTCTGAAGTTCATTCCCAGTACCTCTCCCCCCACCAAAAAAAAAAAATTGGAATCAGAGTCAAGTAAAAGTAGTTTCTCAGGAATGGTGTTGTCGTGATAATCCCAGACGCTCAACGTGAGGTAGGTGAGGACACAGTATATTAGTCTATTTCTTTTGGTGGTTGTTGTTTCTCTAACAAAATGTCTAAGGTTGGATGACTTATAAAGAAAAGAGGTCTGTTTTGCTCACAATTTTGCAAAGTTCAGTTCTGGTGAGCCCCATCCCCACCTGGGCTGTGTTACATTGTGACAGATGGCATCTGGGCAGCAGGAGCGTGTGTGAGAGAGACCACGTGGGGTGAGAGAGGCAGCCAGGGTGTGCACAGGGCCAGTCTTTCTCTTTTATAACCACCTTCTTGTGAGAAGTAGCTAGGGTCCCCAAGTAACTGCATTAATTTCTTCCAAAGGCAGTGTCCCTGGTGACCTCATCACCTCCCAAATGGCTCCATCTCTTAAAGATCCCATTGCCTCCCACCACTGAGCGCCACACTGGGAACAGAGGTTCCCAACTGTGAGCCCTTGTCCCAACCACAGCAGCTTCCTATTCAACCAAAAAGAAGCCCTGCTGGCAGAGAGTCCTCTCCTTCCTTTTGGAATTGTGTCTTATTTTAATGCTTCAAGCCAGCATGCTGGTAGCAGGGCTGTCTGCGCAGGGGGTATCTAGGGGTGGGAGGTGTTGAAGAAGGTTCTCTGGTCAGTGCATGACTGACCAGCGAGTGACTCTTGGAGACTGTTAGTGTTCTCTAACAGCTAACCCCGCCATCAAACCAGAGCTTCATGTGGGGGCGGTAACTTCCTCTCAGGAATCACACTGAAAATCGGGGCTTTGGACGTCAGGGATTCTCTGTGTGAGCGGGAATGACGTCAGAAGCATCAGGGCTCCCGGTCCTGAGGATCTCAGGGGCCACTCCAAGGGACCGCAAGCTTTGGGAGGGCCGGCTTGTGCCGTGGCTTTGAAGAGGACCTACTGACTGGCTTCTGAGGACATCTTGCCCTGCTCCAGTCCCTGAAGAGTTCCTTTGCTGTCTAGGGAAAGTCAGTTTCATGCCCTGACTCATTTCCACACGGCAGAAGACACTTTGGGTGGGTGGTTGGAAAGAAAATGCAAGATGGGTGTCACTCGCTGGTGACTCGTGCCCACCATGTCTAGAGCAGAACTTTTCTTCCTTTCTGGGTAGCTGTCTTCTCCCTAATGGTTAGTTTGTTTCCCAAACCCCTGGGATCACCGAGTGGGATAAGCTCACTCTCCCGTGTATGATCCTCCTAGTTCTTTTTTATAAGAGCTGGAAAGCCTGAGTGGTCCAGGGTGACATCTGAGGTAGTCTTGACTCCAGCAGATAAGGGCTCCTCCACCTTCTGCCTACCCTGGTCCCGTATCGGAGGGAAGATCCCCACAGCTCAGTGGATTCATGCTTGGTGGTGAGGCTTTTAAGCAGTTTCTTCAAGTACCTGTAACTCTCGCTACTGGCTATTCCAAAACAACGGCATGCTGATGCTTTATAGAATTGGACATATCAATATGTACTTGGGCCAAATACTAATTCTTGTTTTGACCCTGCCACTTAGTTCTGTGGCCTGGCTGAGGCCTCACGGAGACTCTGAATTTCAGTTTCCTTGTTGGCCAAACCGAGAGAGAGCAGCTGAAATAGGAGGGTCCGATGAGAGAGGCCATGTGAAACCCTGACCCTGGAAACCCATTACAGTGAAGCCAAATTAAACTGAGCACAGCCGATTGATGTGTTTTGTGTGCATTTCCTCCTTGATTTCCAGGAATTCCAGAGAATGAGACATTGTCTTAAACATGGAGATGCAGCAAAATAACAAATGCATGGGCTGGGGATGTGGCTCAGGCGGTAGCGCGCTCGCCTGGCATGCGTGCGGCCCGGGTTCCATCCTCAGCACCGCATACCAACAAAGGTGTTGTGTCTGCCGAGAACTAAAATAAATATTAAAAAATTCTCTCTCTCTCTCTCTCTCTCTCTCTCTCTCTCTCTCTCTCTCTCTTTAAAAAAAATAATGAATGCATGATTCTTTTAGTACCACACGAGATCATTTTCTAAAAGGCGGGACTGATGGTTTGATTTGACATAATCATTAACTGAAATCCATGCAGACAGTTCAAAACCCTGTAATATCAGAGGTTAATCTGAAGCAATGGATTAGTGCAGATGCTAGATGAAAATCATTCTCAAAGATGATATGATTTCATCGCCCTATATAATCTAACCAGTCTTACATATAACAATTTTTTTTTTACAAATTAAAGGAAGTAAAAAATACACACATACAGCAAAAGGGATCATCATGGACAGATCAACAAATTTTCACAAAACTCAAATTTTGTGAATGTGCCTTAATTTGTTGTCCATTGTGCTGCTGATTGGGCTAGTTTGGAGCTAACAAACATAGAGCTGCTAGAGATATTCTTGTGCATGTTATACATTTTCTAGGGTCATACATCTGGGTGTGAAACTGGTGAGTCACGAGAAACATATATATTCCTTGGTGGAAGATATTGCTACAGGTTCTCAAAGCGGGCTTATGAATATGTACTCCCATCAGGAACATTTGAGAGTGCTAGTTGCCAGAAGTCTTTATCAGCATTTGGTATTTTCTCTTTTTCATTTACTTTTGGGTCTATGCTAGTCTATTGATCAGATTGTCTAGATTTCCCTTGATACCATGTTATTCTAGTTATTGTAACCTTAAAATAAGACTTGATATCTGGTAGGGGAAGCTCTTTGGCTTTTCTTCTTCAAGATGGCCTGGGCTACTCTTTGCACTTTATATTTCAACATGAATTTTAAAATCATTTGACAGTTCCCATAAAAAACCTACAGTGATTTTCATTCAGTTTGCAATGGATTTATAAGTCAGGTTGGAAAGAATTGACATCTTTGCAACATGGATCCTCTCACTTATTGGAGAGGATATAGATCTGTACTTACATAGACACTCTTTGCATTTCTTTTGGTAATTTCCATGATTTCTCAGTGTAGCGAACTTGCATATTTTTCATTAGATTTACTTTTAGATGCTTTTAATGAGATTGCACCTGATGCCACCTTTCAAATTTTATTTACAGGTATACTTTGTTTTTTTGCACTTCCCTTCATAGCTTCACAGATATAACAATTTTTTTTTTCAAACTGAAGGTTTGTGGTAACCACGTGTTGCCATTTTCCCAACAGTATCTTCTCCCTTCATGTCTGTCAAATTTTTGTATTATTATATCTGCTATCAGTGATCTTTGATGTTACTATTGCAATTGTTTTGGGGCACAATGAGCCTCACCCATATAAGACTGAGAACTGAATCCATAAATGTGTGTGTTCTGAAGGCTCTGCCAACTAGCGATTTTCCCATCATTCTTCTTTTCCTTGGGCCTGTCTGTTCCCCGGGTCATATCGATATTGAAATTAAGCAGTTTACCTGGTGTCTAAATGTTCCAGTGAAAGGGAGAGCTGCACATCTTTCACTTTGAATCAAAAGCTAGAAACAATTAATCTCAGTGAGAAAGACATGTCAAAACCAAGACAGACCAAAGCTAGACCTAACCTTGTGCCAAACACCTAGTCAAGTTGTGAAATGCAAAGGAAAGTTCTTGAAGGAAATGAAAAGTGCTACCCCAGTGAAACCCAAGTGTAAGAAAGTGAAACACCCTTATTACTGATATGGAAAACGTTTAGTGGTCTGGGTAGAAGATGAAACCAGCCACAACACTTCCCTTAAGTCAAAACCTACGGCAGAGCAAGGCCCCGACACTCTTTAATTTCATGAAAGCAAAGAGAGGTGAGGAAGCTGCAGAAGAAAGGTCTGAAGCTAGCAGAGATGGTTTCATGAGGTTTAAGAAAGGCAGCTGGCTACATAATGCCCAGGTGCAAGGTGAAGCAGCAAGTGCTGATGTGGAAGCTGCAGGGAATTTTCCAGAAGGTCTAGCTAAGATTACCAATGCAGCTGGCTTCACTAAACAATCGATTTTCAGTGTGGATAAGACAGATTTTTCTTGAAACGAGATGACATTGAAGACCCTCATAGCTAGAGAAGCCAGGCAAATGCCTAGCTCCAATGTACAGGATGGCTCTTCTGGGGGCCTAAGGCAACTGGTGACTTTCAATTAAAATTGGTGTTTAATCACCAATCCCCAAATCCTAGCCCCTGTAAGAATTTTCCTAATCTACTCTGCCTGTGCTTTATAAATGGAACAATGAAGTCTGGGTGATAGTGTGTCTGTTTCTAGTCTGGTTTATTGAACGTTTTGAGCCCACTATTGAGATGGACTGGTTAGAAAAAATATTTTTTGAAACAGTGTTACTTGTTAACAAGGTGCCTACTCGACCAGGTGGAACATGAGATTAATGTCATTTTTATTCTTGTTAACACGACATTCATGGATCAAGAAGTGATTTCTACTTTCAAGACTGAGACATACATACCTATTTATTTATTTTACCAGAACTTTAATTTTTTATTTGTTCTTTTTAGTTATACATGACAGTAGACTGTATTTTAACATAGCATACGTACATGGAATATAAATTTCCATTTTTGTGGTGGTACATGATGTGGAGTTACACTGGTTGTGTATTCATATATGAACACAGGAAATTTATGTCTGATTCATTCTACTGTCTTTCCTATTCCCATCTCCCTCACTTACCCCTATTCTCTCCAATCCAATCCCATGACCCCCTCTCCCATTGTGAGTCAGCATCTGCATACAAAAGAGAACATTTAGCTTTGTTTTTTTTTGGGATTGGCTTATTTTGCTTAGCACAATAGTTTCCAGTTCCATCCCTTTACTGGCAAATACCATAATTCCATTCTTCTTTATGGCTTAATATTATTTTATTGTACCACATTTTCTTTATTCATTCATCTGTTAAAGGGCAACTAGGTTGATTTTATAGATTAGCTATTGTGAATTGAGCTTCTCTAAACATTGATGTGGCTGAGACAGGAGAGTATGCTAATTTTAGGTCCTTTGATTATAAAGCAAGGAATAGAATAACTGGGTCAAATGGTGGTTCCATTCTAAGTTTTCTGAGGAATCTCCATACTGCTTTCCAGAATGGTTGTGCCAATTTGCCGTCCCACCAGCAATGTAGGAGTGTACCTTTTTCCCCACATCCTCGCCAACATTTATTGTTACTTGTATTCTTTATAATTGCCATTCTGACTGGAGTGAGATGAAATCTGAGTGTAGTTTTAATTTGAATTACTCTAATTGTTAGTGATGTTGAACATTTTTTTTTGTATATTTGTTGACTGATCATATTTCTTCTGTGAATTGTCTGTTCAGTTCCTTTGCCCATTTATTGATTGGATTGATTGGGACTTTTTGATGTTAAGTTTTTTGAGTTCTTCGTAAACTTTAAAAAGCTTCTTCACAGCAAAGGAAACAATGAAGAACGTGAAGGGAGACCCTACAGAATGGGAGAAAATCCCTGCCACCTGCACCTCAGATAGAGCATTCATCTCATGTCTGATATTTAAGAAATACATTTTTTAAGGTAATAGATAAGATTCTTCTTGTGGAATCTTCAAAGCTGAAAACCTCTGGAAAACGATTCACTGTTCCATATGCCATTAAAAATATTGTTATTTGGGGCTGGGGATGTGGCCCAAGCGGTAGCACGCTCGCCTGGCATGCGTGTGGCCCGGGTTCGATCCTCAGCACCACATACCAACAAAGATGTTGTGTCTGCTGAAAAATAAATATTAAATAAATAAATATTCTCTCTCTTTAAAATAATATTGTTATTCCTGTGAGGAAATAAAAATATCAATACCTGCAGGAGTTTGTAAGAAGCTGACTTCATGAATGACTTTGAGGGACCCACAACTTAGTGGAGGGAGTAATGATAAATATAGTGGAAATGACAAGAGAACTAGGATTAGAATTAGGAGCCCAAAGATGTAACTGAAATGCTACCATTTCATGATAAAAAAATTAAAGATATTTTTTAAGATGGACACAATATCTTTATTTAATTTATTTATGTTTAATGAAAAAAATAAATCACACATCAGATAGAGCACTGATTTCTAGGGTATATAAAGAACTCAAAAAGCCAAACACTAAAAAACCAAATAACCCAATCAATAAATGGACCTGAACCGACACTTCTCAGAAGACGATATACAATGAATGAACAAATATATGAAAAAATGTTCATCATCTCTAGCAATCAGAGAAATACAAATCAAAACCACTCTAAGATTTCATCTTACTCCTATCAGAATAGCAGCTATGATGAAGACAAACAACAGTAAGTGTTGGCGAGGATGTGGGAGAAAAGGCACACTCATACATTGCTGGTGGGACTGCAAATTGGTGCAGCCAATATGGAAAGCAGTATGGAGATTCCTTGGAAAACTGGGAATGGAACCACCATTTGACCCAGCTGTCCCTCTCCTTGGACTATACCCAAAGGACTTAAAAACAGCATATTAAAGGGACACAGTCACATCAATGTTTATAGCAGCACAATTCACAATAGCTAAACTGTGGAACCAACCTAGATGCCCTTCAGTAGATGAGTGAATAAAAAAATGTGGCATATATACACAATGGAATATTACTCAGCAATAAAAGAGAATAAAATCATGGCATTTGCAGGTAAATGGATGGTGTTGGAGAAGATAATGCTGAGTGAAGTTAGCCAATCCTGAAAAAACAAATGCCAAATGTTTTCTCTGATATAAGGAGTCTGATTCATAGTGGGGTAGGGAGGGGGAGCATAGGAGGAATAGATGATCTTTAGATAGGGCAGAGGGACGGGAGGGGGAGGGAGAAGGCATAGGGTTAGAAATGATGGTGGAATGTGATGAACATCATTACCCAAAGTACATGTATGAAGACACAAAATGTCTTCATATACGAATATACTTTGTATACAACCAGAAATATGAAAAAATGTGCTCTATACGTGTAATATAAACTGTAATGCATTCTACTGTCATATATAAAAAATAAAAAATAAAAAAAAGATGGACACAATATCTTTATTTTATTTATATTTTTAATGTGATGCTGAGGATCAAACTCAGTGCCTCACATGTGCAAGGCAAGCACTGCTGAGCTATAACCCCAGCCCCTCATGAAAAAATTTTAACAGATGAGAAGTTGCTTCTTAGAGATGGGCAAAGAATGTGATTTCTTGAGATGGAATGTACTCCTGGTGAAGAAGTTGTGAACATTATTGAAAGATAACAGAGATTCTGAAAGTTAAATAAACCTAGGTGATAAAGCAACGTCAGGATTTGAAGGACTGATTCCAGTTTTGAAAGAAATTCTATGGTGGTAAAAATGCTATTAGATAATGTCACAAACTACCAAGAAATGTCTCATGACATTCTTAAGAAATTGACACAGGGGCTGAGGTTGTAGCTCAGTGGTAGAGCGCTTGCCTAGCAAATGTGAGGCGCTGATAATCACTATCCTGATTAGTCAGCAACCATTGATATTGAAACAAGACCCTCCACCAGCAAAAAGGTTAAGACTTGCTGAAGGCTCAGACGACCATTAGCATTTTTTTAAACCACAAAGTGTTTTAAAGTTGAAGTAGGCACCTTTTAAAAGACATAATGATTTGCATATTTAATAGACTACAAAATAGTCTAAACATAACTTTAGATGCACTGCGATACCAAAAAAAAAAAAATAGTGTGACTGTCTTTATTTCTGATTTTCATTTTATTGTGGTAGTCTGGAACTGAACTCACAATATCGCCAGGGTTTGCCTATACTGCTGGTGTGTTGACAGAGATAAAACTGATTCCATTGATTTATGTTTTATCCAGTGACCTTGCTAAATTTGTTTATTAATTCTATTAATTTTAGGTGCTTTTGAATATTCATGAAATACAATCATGTCATTTGTAAATAATGGCATATATTTTTGAAGGGTGTTTTCACTGGAAGGAGAATTCTTAGTTGATAGTTTCATTTTTCTTTAGGTGCTTAGATATACATGCATACGGGCTGGGGATGTGGCTCAAGCGGTAGCGCGCTCGCCTGGCATGCGTGCAGCCCGGGTTCGATCCTCAGCACCACGTACAAACAAAGATGTTGTGTCTGCCGAGAACTAAAAAATAAATATTAAAAAAATTCTCTCTCTCTCTTTAAAAAAAAATAAAATAAATATGCATACATACATTTATATTTATATTAAATATTAAATTACATATATTAATAATATTAAATTATATATAAATATTAAATTACATATATATGTAATTTAATATTATCCTACAGGTTCCTGGAGCTCTGTTTATTTTTCTACAATCTTTTATTCTCTGTGTTCTTCCAGTGTATAATTTCTACTAATCTATCTTAAAGCACTCCTATTCTTTCTTTTCTCATTACTTAATCTGCTCTGGGTCTACCTTTTTAAATCTCAGTTAATTTTTTTCCGGCTGTTCTTTAGGTCATATAACTTCCATTTCTCTGTCAAGATACTGTTTATGCATCAGTATCTTACCTTTAAAGATTATTTGAACATATGTCTTTATTTCTTTTAATATATTGATAATGGCTGCTTGGGTTTCTTGTTGTATCCAACCTCTGCACCCGCTCGCAGTCACTTGCATTTTTTTTTTATTTAATTTATTTTTTTTATTGTTGGTCGTTCAAAACCTTTTTGAATAACATGTTTGCATGGTGTAAAATTCTAGCTTTGTAATTGTTTTTCCTTCACACTTTAACTGCATCACTTCATTGTTTTCTAGTCTCCTGTGGAGATAACAGTAACTCTTCATCTGAAGGTCACATGCCTTTTTCTCTGGCTGCTTTTAAAGGATAACTTTTGATTCTCAACAGCTTTGTGATGATGTGTCTACTGGTAGTTACCTTTGGTTTATGCATTTTTTTTAAAAAAAGATTTGATCTTCTAGCCCTTTGTCCTCTCTTTCTCCTCCACTACCGCCACCACCTGTCGTCACAGGAACATAAATCCTCATAAAGGTTCTCCTTTGAGCTATTGCAAAACAAACAGATGCGTCAGATCCCATGTTACTTTCCCGTCCATGTGGGGCTTGAGCATCATGAAAATGGGGTTCGTTCCTTCTGGAAAAATTTTGGCCATTATCTCTTCAAATATTATTCCTGTCTTGCTCTGTCTTCTCCTAAGATTAATTATACCTATGTTAGAATATTTGGCTCCCATGCCTGTATGCTCTTTTCTAGGGTTCTCTTTCTCTCCAGGCATTAGCTTTGATGTTTTTTCCGATTACTTCCCCATTCGCTAATCCCGTGCCCTGATGCATTCTATCAGCTGTTAATCCAACAATTGAATTTTTGTTTCAGATGCTCTGTTTTTCAGTTCTATGGGATCCCTTTTTTTATAGATTCCAATTCCTTGTTGACATTCTTTATCCTTTTACCTACTTAGTTTGTGTTTTTCTCCATCTTCTATTGCCAGCTTTTTCCTAGGTGTTTCTATTGTCTGCTTTCCCCCTCCTGATTACTCTTTGTATTTCTCTGTCCCCCCAGTAAGTTTTTAATTTGGCCAGATAACCGTCATAAGAAGACCACCAAAGCTTCAGCTCTTGATGTTCAGCAGATGGCATGGGGTATTGGCAAATTCAAGTCACTCAGGATTTTCAGTTTTACGTTAGACCCTGCCCTGCTCCATTTCTGGGCTTTTCATGGAGACCCTTGTGAGTCTCTGTTGCCTTAGTTCTGAAAAATTGCTGGAGAACTAGTTCTACCCTCCAGAGATTCCTGGCCCGGCTCTTGGGTGTTCTGTTCCACCTAGGTGGCACAGGCACTGCACGACCGAAGGGCAGGGCCTCCCCTTCTAGAGGGTTTGGATGATTATTTTATGAGTTCAGCAGATTTTACTCTGCATTTTAAAAGCAGCTCCCTGCACTGCTTCCTTCTCCAGCTACCTGCACTGCCTCAGAACTCAGCAATGTCACACTTGCAAATTAATCATCTATTTAAGATTCCTGAAGTTTCTGCTTTGTCAGTGTAGCCCCATAGCTCTGCTGACTCCTCTCCTCAGGAGAGATCCAGAGTCCAGCCCTGATCTTGCAGCCAGAACTTTAAGTGCCTTCAGAAGGGAAAAGAAGAGGCTGACCGTCCCCAGCTCACATTCTAATCACTCTCTGTTCTCTGAAAACCGTGCTTTCCTATTCCCTATTTCCTCTTCCGTTCCTTTTCCTTCTCACCAGCTCTCTACTGCTTTCTAAAATGCAACTTCTTAAATTTATTCCTGTTTGTTCGATTTTTATGGTAAGATCTCCTATAACCTTTATCTATTATGTCCTCTCCAGACGCAGAGGTTCTTTTTTAAAAATATTTTTAGTTGTCAATGGATCTTGTTCTTTTAATATTTATTTTTTGTTGTAGTTGGACACAATATCCTTATTTTATTCATTTATTTTTATGTGGTGCTGAGGATCGAACCCAGGGTCTCGAACGTGTGAGGCGAGCGCTCTACCGCTGAGCCACAACCCCAGCCCAGGAGCAGAGATTCTTGATGACCATATTTTAATATTCATTTCCTGACTGATTGTAGAAAACTCTGTTTCTCAAGTGCTCTTTAAAACAAACTTCTTTTTATTTATTAAGGCTTAACAGTGATGGTGCATATGAGAATATTTTAGAGGGCAAATATTTAGCAAAGTCATAGCAGTCAGTTTTCTGATGCCCTGGAACACAGGCATACACATATTCACATGAGCTTGGGAATGGAGTGGATGAAAAGCAGCTGTTTTCCAAGAGCTTAGCCTTCAAACCTGACCTCCCCTCTCCTTCATCAGCAATTTTTCTTATTGCCACATTATGAATTGCCTGTTTTTAAGGCTTATCATAAATCTACTGTAATCAGGACAATACGGTAATGGTATAAACACAGACAAAGAGAATCAAAAGAGCAGCAAGAAGATTTAGAAATCAAGGCACATGCATATGGACAACTGATGTCCAGCAAGGTTTCAAAAGGTCGTGGAGACAGGGTAGGTCTTTTCAACAATGATGCTGAAATGATTGGATATTTATATGCAAAATTAAACACATATGAAAACTTCGATCCGTATTCCACACCACCCACATATATCCCGTGTACATCCAATATATACGTGTGTATGTACATAGACGTATTAGTATAACTCTTCACAGAAATCTAGGAAATGCAAACCAGTCCATGGTATCAGGGAAACAGAAGAGGGCTGACCTGGGGTGGATGTGGGGAACAGGAAGGATGACTTGCAAAAAAGGGTGAGAAAATGTCTGTGTGGAGGACACACGTGCCCCATCGCGGCTGTGGGGGTGGTTTCATAGATTTCGCCTGTGGCAAAACGCAGGCATCCCACAGCTGTTTCTGGGCAGTTTAACTCTTGACCTTTAAGCCCCTGCCCCAACACAGTGCTTATTCTTATTGCCACATCATGGACCAGTCTTTTCCCCTGAGTCACACACATATAATTTTTTGGGGGGATAATGATGGGAAAAAGACTAAACACCCAATTCTTGTGTGTGGTAAAAGCCCTTGCGGTGATGATAAAGAATGCAGAAAAAGAAACCAGTTATCCATTGGGGAAAGCCTCCTCCCCCCCTTTTTTTTTATAACTTCTGTCTTAACCTGATGACATTTTGCTACAAAATATTTTCTTTAAAAACAAGAGGATATGTTTTTTTTTTAAATTTTAAATGAAGGAATGTTTGAAATTTAACACAAAAGAAATGTAATGATAAGAGCTTAAGTTAAAAAAAAATGCACCAATGTGTTTGCTAATTAATTTGAGAAACAGAACATTAACACCTTAAAGGTTTTTCTGCACACCCTTCATCCCACCTCCCTGTTCCCCCAAGAGACAACTGTTCTCCTGCATGTCAGTATTTCTATAGTATTGGCATTTATGTTTGCATATCCAAAGTGCATTATTTTATTTCATTCGTTTTTAATTTTATAAAAATTCTATGTTGCATTGCAATTTTCATTTTACAATTTGTTTTTAAGTTATATTCAAGTGATACATGTAGCTGTATTTGGTGTTTACTGTGGTGTCATGTTTGTATCTGGCAAGGGGAGATCTCTCTGTCTCTGCTTCCTGATCACCACGGGAGCTGCTTCCTCTGCCCCACCCTTCCACCATGGTGTTTAGACTCACCTGGAGCCCTGAGAACTGGTGCCGGACTTTAAGGACTGAGACCTCTGAAACTGTGAGCCCTCAAATAACCTTTTTCTCCTTTACACTTGTTCTGATTGGGTCTTTTAGTCCCAGCAGTGATAAAGCTAACTAAAACAGTGTCATTCCTAAGCTGAATTTCAGGGTAGGCGTGTTCAAATTGTTTTCCAAAATGGTTATAAAGATGTATATCATATCAAGAGGAGTTTCTATTTGTTGTCAACGTCTGGTTTATTAGACTTTAAACTCTTTTGTCCATAAAGCAAATGTAAAATAGTATCTTGTTTGTGTCTCTAATTTTCCTGTTTTTTTAAGTTAAGAAAGTTTTCATTACTTTATTACCCTTACAAGTTTTCTCTTCTGTAGAATGTCTCCTCTATCTTCATCGTCCATTTAAGATTTGTTTGCCACTTTCTTCCTGACCGACCCTAGGAGATCCTTACATGCATTGGGTACCAATTCTCTGTAATTGTGTTACAAACACCTCTCACTTGTTTAATGATGTCTTTCAGTGAGGAGAAATTCTCAGTTGCAATGTAGGCAAAATGATTAATCATCAGAGCTTTTAAAGGCCTTTGAGTGTTTTTATGACTTCTTTTGGGCATCCATATTATTTTATTCTAAATATTCTTTTTCATTTTATTTTAAAAGATGGGAAGTTTTGTCTTGTCTGAGGTCCGTTTGAAAGGGACTTATTTTTTTCTTTCTTCCACATGGCCCCAATTCTGCTGGCTCCGCATGGACCTTACCAATTATCTGAGAAATCTTTAGTGAGCAGGCTGCATGGCCACCTCTGCCATTTGTCAGGATAGGAAACACTGCAGTGCATTAACAGAACCTTAACCCTAGACATAGAGCAGCGAACACTTCTTTCCCATCCTTGCTAAGTCTGATGTCAGAGGCTCTCTTCTACTGGCACCTCTCTCAGGGATCCACCTCGGAGTCTTTTCCTGCCAGCTTCCCACATGATGGAAAAGCAAGGATGATGGAGAACTTGGTTTTGCTCTTAACTGACTGGGGCCATAGTGAACCAGGATCTTCTGCTTACAGCCACTTGCTGAGGGTCATTACCTGGTCCAACCATACTGCAAGGGAGGGTAGTAAATATACATATGTATATTTAATGAGCACTTATTGGCTCAGCCACATCAACTAAGTATGAACATCTTCATGGAATCCCTATGCTGTTCTTGGTCTATTTGCATGTTTTTGTAACCGTACTTCGTATTAGTGTAGCTTTACAGTAGTTTTTCTATCTGCTTGTGCAAGTCTCCCATCTAATTTTCTTTTGCAATATTTTTAAAAGTATTTTTGGCCCCATCACTTTCATTTATAAAATCAGCCTGTATATATCCATAAAAATACTCCTATAAGATTATGTTATTAAATTTATTAAGTCTATTTAGTCTCTATTGAAGAGGATGGGAATCTTTCTGATTGCTATTGCCTTGTCTACTTAGATGTTTTTAAGGTTTTTAAATCAAAGTTTTATGATTTTTCTCTTACAAAGGTGTCTATATTTTTCTAGACTTATTCCCATGTCATAATTTTTGCATGTGTAGAAATAGTTTGTTTTTGAATAGTAAATTTGTATTTACTAATTTTGCTAGATTCTCTATTAATTCTCATACTTGACTCCCAATAATTCTAATTGTCGATCGGTAGCTATTCAGACAAGTCATATTATCATCAAATAATGACAACTTTGGTCATTTTATTACAGTACTCTTTGCTTTTGTTTATTTTCTTATATTATTGCCTTGGCTAACATCTTCAGCAAAGCATTCAAGAGAAAATTGGATCATCATTCTTGTCTTGCAGATGATTTAGAGAGAACTACTGTTTTAAGGATCTGACATTTACTTGTAGGTTTCTGGTGGATATTCTTTATCAGGTCAAGAATGATCTCTTTAGCCAGCTGGTAATCCCAGCAGCTCAGGAGGCTGAAGCAGGAGGATCACAAGTACAAAGCTAGACTTAGCAACTTAGACCCTCTTTCAAAATAAAAAAATAAAAAGGGCTAGGGATATGGCTCAGTGGTTGAGTACCCCTGGGTTCAATCCCTGATAACATGTATAAATAAATAAATATATAAATAAGGTCTCTTCTTGATTTACCAAGGAAGCACCCAGAATGAAAAATGAATATTGGGTATCATGAAAGCTATTTTTGGGTCTGTTAATTTCACTTTTACTTACCTACCAACATGCAAATAATATTAAGAGGTTTCCTAAAATTTAATCATCTATATGCTTCTGGGATAATTCCACAAAGGTCATGGTTTCTCATTTCTTTTTAAAATCCCCACTGGTTAAACATTGATAATTTTGTTTTATTTTAAGATTTGTATCTCTAGGTTGTAAAGTAAAATTTTATTTTCTTATGTTGGATTTTTAAAATTTTAGTGTTATTTCAGCTTCATACAATATGTGAAATATGTTTCTTTAAAATTAAAAAAAATTTTTTTAGTTGTACATAACACAATACCATTTATTTATTTATTTATTTATTTATTTAGTGCTGAGGATCAAACCCAGTGCCTTACACATGCAAAGCAAAAGCTCTACCACTGAGCCACAACCTCAGCCCCTCTTTTAAAATTTTTACCCTCTAAAAGAATTTGTATTAGATTAGGATTACCTATTGCTTTAATATTGGCAGAACTCACTCACAATATAATTTATGAAAAGCATTTTCTTTGTAAAAATAGTTGGTAATATGGATTAAATCAGGCAACCCAGATCTTCTATTTTTTTCTTTAGGCACTTGGGATACATTATGTTTTTCTTGGAACTTGTTCCTTAGACTTGAATTTTCAAAATTATTGGCTCCAAGTGGTTCTTGGTATTTCTTTACCTTTAACTTTTGCCATATCCACAGTCCTTTCACTCTTAGTATTTTATGATTTTTTTTCTTTTATCATTATTTCCTGGGGCCTCTCAGCTTTATGAGTCACTTTTGGGACATTGTTTATCTGGTAGACTTTAGGTTTCCTTTCCAAGTCTTATTTTTTGTTTTGTTTTGTTTTCACATCTATCATTTTCTTCCTTTCCTTTCTTTGAATTGTTCTGCATTAACCTGTTAAGTAGAGTTCTGAATTTATTAATATTTATCTTTTGTTTCTAGTATATTCACTCAAGGCCATAAACCTCCTCCTCATGGACTATTAGTTTTGATACATAGTTTTTAAAAATTGGTGTTTCATTCCAAGTGTCTTCTCATTGCCATTACTGCCCTTGAGTTGGGTAGAAATGTTTGCTCACTTTCTAGATACATGTCTTTGTTACCGATTTCTTTCTAACTTAATCACATTGTAGTGATAAAACAGGGCCTGTATGTGACGTATGGGAGAGGAGCAAGATGGTGGATTAGTGGAGGCAGCATTTCTCCTAGCTCAGCTACCCAGAACTCAAGCAGCAAGAATACTACTTCTCCTCGAGGCTCAGAGTGAAAAATCCACAGGCTGGAAGGGCAGTCTGCCCTAGCTGAAGGAGAAACTGTTTAACTCATTAAACGGACCCTATCAATCCACCGAGAGCCCATCCATGCGCCATCTTGAGACTGCAGTGCAGTGGAGCCAGTGGAAACTTGAAACTCAGATCTGTGAGTTCGTGGGTGGATCTGTGTAAACCTATACAAATGCAGCAAGACTTAACTGGGCCTAATAAACTCATGGGAAATTAGAAACTGAGAGTATTTCACCCCAGTGGGACACAGGTTGGAGAGTGAGTGTGAGTTCTGCAGCTTTCAGGGACTAACTAGGCCAGCTACAGTGGGTCAGGCAGGTGGAAGGGCAGGTGTGAAGGCTTTTGGCTCTCAACTTGCCCGGCCGACCAGACTGCCTGGTCTGGTACCCACTAGCACCTGCCAGGTCCCAGCACAAGCCCAGGCCCAGGAGCCTTTCCCAGTCCAGCAACTCCTGGGTTCTTTGTCCCTGGTGCCTGCTGGATCTGGCACCAGTTCACAATCCCCCTGGACCCCCTGGACCCCCTGGACCCCCCAGTCCTCTGAGCCCTTGGCCCACTGCCCTGTCTACTAGGCCTGCTGTTCACCTCTGGTACATAGCGGCCTTCCAGGCCCCCACTCTGCTGCCAGGCCTGCCCAGCCTGATCCACCTGGCCCAGGCCAGCCAGGCCCACAGGACATAACCAGCCACTTTGCCACCCAGCCACAGTGCAGCCGGCCCACCCACACCAATCTCCCAGAAAGGGGAGTTGGGAAGTCTTAAACCCTAACCGTCAACTCGGTGAGCCACACAATAAAAAGGAAGATAAACAATATAAAAGAGCTGGGAACAAACCATCCCAAACAATAGGAAAGACCTCGACAAGAGATTTCATCGACATCACAGGGGAGGAAATGTCAGAGATGGAATTCAAAAAGTTTATGGTTAAACTGCTCGATGAGGTAAAAGAGGATGTAAGAAGTGAAATCGGAGAGAAAATACCAGAAGTAAAACATCACTTCAATAAGGATATAGAGGTCCTGAAGAAGAACCAGTTGGAAATCCCCAAGATGGGGATCCTTGACAGCCCAGGGCCCATACTCCCACACTCAGTTCATACCCCAATAGGAAATGAAAAGAAAACCAGCTGGACACAGACAGCAAACACATATGTGCTCACTGAGTAATTCTGTCCAACGTAGTGGAATTAGAGTCCTTAATTTCTTCACTCTTCACTTTTTATTTATTTTTGGTTGTTTTAGGATAGAATCTTAAAGGCCACAAGAAATCGAGCACACACAGGGGGAGACCAATTTGTATCTCAGCAGATTTTTCAACCCAGACCCTCAAAGCCAGGAGATCCTGGGATGACAAATACCAAGCTCTGAAAGAAAATAGATGCCAACCAAGAATTTTATAACCAGCAAACTTAAGCTTTAGATTTGATGATGAAATAAAAACCTTCCATGATAAATAAAGGTTAAAAGAATTTACAACTAAAAAGCCTGCACTACAGAACATCCTTGGTAAAATATTCCATGAAGAGGAGATGAAAAACCATGATGAAAATCAGCAAAGGGAGGTAGTGCATTAAAAGAAAAACTAATCAGGAGAAACCAAGACAAGTTAAATACCAAAAATAAACAAAAATGTCTGGGAATACAAATCATGTCTCAATAATAATGCTGAATGTTAATGGCCTAAACTCACCAATCAAAAGACATAGACTAGCAGATTGGATCCACAAAAAAAAAAAAAAAAAAAAAAAAAAAGCCAACAATATCCTGCCTCCAAGAGACTCATCTCATAGGAAAAGATATCCACAGATGGAAAGAGAAAGGTTGGGAAAAATCATAACACTCATATGGACTGCGGAAGCAAGCAGGAGTTTCCATCCTTATATCAAATAAAGTAGACTTCAAGCCAAAGCTAATTAAAAGGGAAAAAGAAGGACATTTCATACTGCTCAAGGGAACCATACACCAACAAGACATAACAGTCATAAATATATATGCCCTAAACAATGGAGCATCTACGTTCATCAAACAAACTCTTCTCAAGTTCAAGAGTCAAATAGATCGCAACACAATAATCATGGGTGACTTTAACATGCCTCATTCACCACTGGCTGGATCTTCCAAACAAAAGCTGAACCATAGAACTCAATAATATAATCAATAACTTTGAGTTAACTGACATATAAAGAATACTTCATCCTTCAATGAGTGAATATACTTTCTTCCCAGCGGCACATGATTCTTCTCTAAAATAGACCATATATTGTGCCACAAAGGAACTCTTAATAAATACAAAAAAGTAGAGATACTACTCTGTATTCTATCAGATCATAATGAAATTAAATGAGAAATCAATGCTAAAATAAAAAATAAAAGCTACTCTAACACCAGGAGACTAAATAATACGCTACTGAATGAATAATGGGTTGCAAAAGACATCAAGGAAGAGATTAAAAAATTCTTAGAGGTAAATGAGAACACAGATACATCATATCAAAATTTCTGGGACACTATGAAGGCATTACTAAGAGGAAAGTACATTGCACGAAGTTCATTCCTTAAAAGAAGAAAAAGTCAAATAAATGACCTAATACTATATCTCAAAGCTCTAGAAAAAGAAGAACAAATCAACACTAAAATTAATAAAAGACAGAAAATAATTAAAATCAGAGCTGAAATCAATGAAATTGAAACAAAAGAAACAATTGAAAAAATAGACATGATAAAAAGTTGGTTCTTTGAAAAAATAAATGAAATTGACAAACCCTTAACCATGCTAATGAAGAGAAGGAGAGAGAAAACTCAAATTACTAATGATGAAAAATGAAATATCACAATAGACACTACAGAAATACAAAAGGTAATTAGAAATTATTTTGAAAACTTGTACTCTTTCAATAAAATAGAAAATATTGAAGGCATTGGCAAATTTCTAGAGTCATGTGATTTGCCCAAATTGAATCAAAATTATATACACAATTTAAGCAGACCAACATCAAGCGATGAAATAGAAGATGCCATCAGAAGCCTACCAACCAAGAAAAGCCCAGTACTCAATGGATTCTCAGCCAAATTCTACAAGTCCTTTAAAGAAGAACTAATATCAATAATCTTAAAATTATTTTGTAAAATAGAAAAAGAGGGTGCACTTCCAAACTCATTCTGTGAGGCCAGTATCACCCTGATTCCAAAACCAGGCAAAGATACATCAAAGAAAGAAAACATCAGACCAATTTCAATTGTTTCTTTTGTTTTAATTTCATTGATTTCAATATCTCTAATGAACGCAGACACAAAAATTCTCAATAAAAGCCTGGCAAATCCAATACAAAAAGATAGTAAAAAGATAGTGAACCATAATCAAGTGGGATTCATCCTATGGATACAAGATTGGTTCAACAAATGAAAATCAATAAATGTAATTCATCAAATCAATAGACTTATAAATAAGAATTATATGATCATCTCAATAGATGAAAAAAAAGCATTTAGTAAAATACAGCACCCCTTCATGTTAAAAACACTAGAAAAAGTATGGATAACAGGAACATATCTCAACATTGTAAAAGTTAACCTCAGCCCAACATCATTCTAAATGGAGAAAAATTGAAAGTGTTCCCTCAAAAATCTGGAATAAGACAAGGATGCCCTTTTTCACACTTCTATTTAACATAGTTCTTGAAACACTAGCCAGAGCACTTAGATGAAAGAAATTAAAGGAATACAGATAGGAAAAGAAGAACTCAAATTAGCACTATTTGCTGATGACATGATTCTATATCTAGAAGATCCAAAAAATTCCACCAGAAAACTTCTAGAACTAGTAAATTAATTCAGCAAAGTAGCACAAAATCAACACCCATAATTCAAAGGCATTTCTGTATATCAGTGACAAATCCTCCGGAAGGGAAATGAGAAAAACCACCCCATTTACAATAGCCTCAAAAACAAGCAAACAAACAAACAAACAAACAAAAAACAAAAAACTTGGGAATCAATGAAAGAGGTGAAAGACCTCTACAACAAAAACTTCAGAATGCTAAAGAAAGAAATTAAAGAAGACTTTGGAAGGTAGAAAGATCTACCTTGTTCTTAGATACGCAGAATTAATATTGTCAAAATGACCATACTACCAAAAGCACTATACAGATTAAATGCAATTCCAATCAAACTCCCAAATGACATTCCTCATAGAAATAGAAAAAGAAGTTGTGAAATTCATCTGGAAAAATAAAAGATCCAGAATAGCTAAAGCAATCCTTAGCAAGAAGAGTGAAGCAGGTGGCATCATTATACCAGACCTTAAACTATACTACAGAGCAATAGTAACAAAAACTGCATGGAATTGGCACCAACATAGACTTGAAGACTAATGGTACAGAATAGAGGACACAGAGACTAACCCACAAAATTACAATTATCTTATATTAGACAAAGGTGCCAAAAACATACATTGGAGAAAAGACAGCCTCTTCAACAAGTGGTGCTGGGAAAACTGGAAATCCATATCCAACAAAATGAAATTAGACCCCTATCTCTCACCATGCACATAACTCAACTCAAATGTACCAAGGACCTAGGAATTAAACCAGAGACACTGCACCTATTAGAAGAAAAAAGTAGTCCCAGATTTCCATCATGTTGGATTAGGACCTAACTTCCATAATAAGACTCTATTGCATAAGAGTTAAAATCAAGAATCAATAAAGGGGATGGATTCAAACTAAAAAAGCTTCTTCTCAGCAAAAGAAACAATCAGTGAGGTGAATAGAGAGCCTACATTTTGGGAGCAAATTTTTACCACATGCACATCAGATAGAGCACTAATCTCTAGGATATATAAAGAACTAAAAAATCTTAACACCAAAAAAACCCAAATAACCCAATCAATAAATGGGCCAAGGACCTGAACAGACACTTCTCAGAAGATGATATACAATCAATCAACAAATATATGAAAAGATGCTAAACATCTTTAGAAATTAGAGAAATGCAAATCAAAACTGCTCTAAGATTTCACATTCACTCCAATCAGAATGGCAGTTATTATGAATACAAACAACAATAAGTGTTGGCGAGGATGTGGGTGAAAAAGGCACTCTCACATATTGGTGGTGGGACTGCAAATTGATGCAGCCAATATGGAAAGCAGTATGGAGATTCCTTGGGAAACTTGGAATGGAACCACCATTTGATCCAGCTATCCCTCTCCTCAGTCTATACCCAAAGGACTTAAAAACAGCATACTATAGGGACACAGCCATATCAATGTTTATAGCAGCACAATTCACAATAGCTAAACTGTGCAACCAATCTAGATGCCCTTCAGTGGATGAATGGATAAAGAAAACGTGGTATATATACATACACAATGGAATACTAGTCAGCATTAAAAGAGAATAAAATCATGGCATTTGCAGGTAAATGGATGGAGTTGGAGAATATAAGTGAAGTTAGTCAATCCCAAAAATCAAATGCTGAATGTTTTCTCTGTTATGAGGAGGCTGATTCATAGTGGGGTTGTGGGGGGGACATGGGAGGATTAGACAAACTCTAGATAGAGCAAAGGGGAGGGAAGGGAGAGGAGGGGCACGGGGGTAGAAAAGGCAGTTCAGTGAGATGGACATCGTTACTCTAAATACATGTATGAAGACACAAATGGTGTGAGTACTTTGGGTACAACCAGAGATATGAAATATTGTAATGCATTCTGCTGTCATATGTAACAAATTAGAATTAAAAACAACAACTTTAAATCAGCCTGGTTTTCTTTGTTTTTTGTCTTCCCCCTACCTACCTCCTTGGGTTGTAACTGTAAAGTCATGTTTATCGGAAACATATTAACAAAAATCATTTGAGTGGGGGTCTGAGAGTTCACTGCCCTGAGTAATATGTACACCCTCCTCTACCAACGCTGCAGGGTTACTTTAGCTGGGGTTCTGGCTTTTCAGATTGTACAAACATGTAAAATCAGGATCTGGACCCCTGTTGAGGTGGATTTCTTTATCAAGAGCACATAGGGACAAAACAGGACCTGTATCTGATGCCAATGATCATTTTTTCTCTGCTATGTTCTGCTGCTTTTTTTTTAAATTCCATACTTTCTTGAAGGTTTTAATCCTTTCCAAGTTCTCCCTGTGATTTGCTTTTAATCTTGTTTTTTTTTTTTTTCTGGTACCAAGAATTGAACTCAGGGGTGCTTAACCACTGAGCAACATCCCCAACCCTTTTTATTTTTTATTTTGGGACAGCGCCTAAGTTGCTTAAGACCTTGCTACATTGCTGAGGCTAACCAAGAATTTGGGATCCTCCTGCCTCAGACTCCTGAGCTGCTGGGATTACAGGTGTGTGCCATTGCACCCTGCTTAACCTACTTTTTCATCCTGTGTGGCTTCAAACTTTGTCCTAGGTCTATTGGTAGGAGAGCTCCCTTGTTTATCTGATGGAAATCCCAGGTCACGGGGTTTTCATGTAAACCATTAAACACACCGAATATTTGCTTATGCATTACTAGATTATTTAAATGGTCTATCCTATAACATACGAAGCGTGTAAACAAAGTATCTTTTTCTTCTCACTATTCTAGAAGAAAGATTCGAAGATAAGATCAAGCTTATTGGGCAAATACTCTATATGAAGAAATCAACTATAAAGAAATAAGTAAAAGGAGTCACAGTGAGTGTGCAGACCAGGAGGAGGACAAGGGGCTGAGGGGGGCGCCCGTTGTGCCTGGTGAGCAGAGTTACAAGGGAGGTCGAGTGTGGAGGCAGTTGGTGGGGAAGAGAGAGCAGCTTAGCCTGGCTGGTTTTGTGGGGATCCCCCACCTCTGTCATCACCGGGCACACCTGTCACAGTCCCTGGGACAGAACCCTGTGCTGACATCCTGTGGGCTTCCACTGCTAGGTTTTTTAGGGCTGTGTTCTAGGGCCTAATGGGGCATCTGACCCAAATTTGCAATCCCTGAGTGCCAGGTGGAACAGCTAGGGCACAGTTGTCCTCAGCTCTGACAGGGCTGGAAGTGCAGTCTAAATTCTCACCCTCCCAGCAGAGGGTGGTTGAATCAAGAGGCAGGTCAATCACTAAGAGCAGAGCAGGGTGGGGGCAGCTGTGTGGAGTCTCAAGGAGTCCCGGTGACTGGAAGCAGGAGGAGAAAGCACGTTCAGAAAACAAGAGAAGAAATCCAGAGAGGGCAAAGGAAACCAGAGGAGAGTGTACACTGAGCCAAACACTCCCACAGGAACATCTGGTTTAATGTGGTTGCAGAATGCTTTTATTTACTTATTTATTTGGTGCTTTGCTTTTTAAAAAGAACAGAGGAAGTTATGGATAACAACAGATGTTCATCATACGTGTCAAATGCCGTTCTAAGTGCTCTGCATGTATTATCTCATTTAAAAATTTCCATAACCCAGTGAAGTCAACACAAATCTGTTTTGCCAAGATGGAAGCCTAAGATCCAGAGAGGGTAAGAAATTGCTGAGGGCCACCCTGCTGCTAAGTGGTAGACTGAATTTCGAGGGCTAAGCAGAGACCTGAGAAGTCATTGAACCATAACATCTGGCCTGCAGCTACTTTTTAGCTCAGAAACTTGTGTGTATCATCTTACTTCTTGCCATGCTTTGTAGAACAGTGTGGTGAGGCGTGGGAAAAGGAGACCTGTGGAGGTCCACTGACCCAGTTTCTTTCTTTTTTTTCTTGGTACCAGGGGCACTTGACTACTGAGCCACATCCATAGCCCTTTTTTTGTGTGTGTGTGTATTTTATTTAGAGACAGGGTTTCACTAAGTTGCTGAGGCTGGCTTTGAACTCATGATCCTCCTGCCTCAGCCTCCAGAGCCACTGGGATGACAGGTGTGCGCCACCACTGATCCAATTTCTCACTCCAGGTAAAAGTTCTTTCTTTCTAGGTGATGCACAGGATAGACTACCCTTTAGACAGAAGGAGTCTTGGAACTTCTTAGAGAGGCAGTTTGAAGAGAATCCAGAAGAATCATTTGAAAGTCAGATTGACTGAAGGAAACAGCATCCCCTTAGAAAACAGGGTGGAGAAAATGACACTGAGTGATATTTTAAGAACTATTTGTTAACAGAGAAGAACAGCATTTGAAATTGAGTCAGTAGCAGAATAAACACACAGACTCACAAAGGCCTTTGCTAACCACTAAAGATTTTTGTTTAAAAGCAGATTCTAAAAGAACTTTTTATTTTCGTGCTCTCTCTATACTGAAGCTGTGTTTGCAGTAAGCTGCAAATGAATATTATTTTCATAATTTAATGGTGCATTATAGTTGGACATAAAGGCAGGATTTATTGTTCTCCATATGCACACATAAGAGGATTCTTTTTGCTCACAAAATCTTCATTTATGAGAACACTAAACATGGAAAATTTCTTACTTTTCACTCTCCAACCTCCCCAGACAACTGATGATAACGCCTCTTAAAATTAAGAAAGTAAGGCTACAACCTTTCTATTGGTTTCTTTGGATTGGGTGCCATGGTCTATGTAGCTTCGAGCATATCAACCACAGAAGAGACAGGAGCTCCTCACTGTTCAACTTGTAATGACAGAGACTTGAATTTCATAGGTTTTTAAAAAGAATTTCATTAGAAGTAATGCATCCTTTGAGCAAAATATCCACAGCATGCAGAAAAGAAAAAAGAAAGCAACCCTGCATTCCTCCCCATTCAACCACTGTGAGAACTCTAGAGGCGTTTCTCCTTCCAGACTTTTGAAATTTAATACGTGGATAGAAAACTCACCCCGCTGCCTTTTTTTTTGTACTGGGGATTGTATCCAAGATCCTCTATCCCTGAACCACATCTCCAGTCTTTTGTGTATGTATGTATATTTTTTTTTGTTGTTTGTTTGTTTTGTTTTGTTTTGAGAGAGGTCTCCCTAAATTGCCCAGGCTGGCAATCCAGTTTGCAATCCTTCTGCCTCAGCCAATCTCTGTAGCTGAGATTATAGGCATGCACCACTGTGTCTGGCTCTTGTTTTCCTTTTTAAATGTAAAATGAAAGTCATAAAGAGAGTTAAGACTTCAAAGAAGGGTAATTTGCTGGAATAAGAACTCACAGCAGCTGCAGCAATATCCAGGGAACTTGAGAGTGACCCTGGAGAGGCCTCTTGCCTGGTTCTTGCTGTTGAGGCTCTAGTGACAGTCAGCAATCAGGGTTTTTCAAGTAAGTTGCAGTTTATCGGATCCCCATTTAATTGTATAATGCATGCACCAAAAATGATGATCATGAAAGAACTCCTTGTGACATGTGAAGCCAAGAAAGGTTATGTTTAAAGAAGAGGTGGAAACATTCCAGAATGCTAATACCAATGGGGATTAGGTGGCAAGACCTTGAGGGTTTTTAAAATCTCCTCTTTATTGCCTTCCCCCCCCATATCTTCTGTGTCATTTATTTTTTAAACAAAGGTATTTTTAAAATCTGTATTCATCAGAAGTGTTGAATCTTCCTATAAATTTATTGGTGCCGGTCAACTAGGTCGGAAAGCAGCTGTAGACTATGCAATTTCATCTAACGATAAATTAGACACTTTTATTGGACTGTGACTCATGTTTGAGCGTGAAACCTAAGAATACAAGTCATATATCTTCTTCCCTTATTAAAAAGAATAACTTCCCTATTCCCTGACAGAACTGAAGAATGGCATCTGCTGTGTTTGGGGCTATGAGGGGTCCCTCCAAAGCTCCCGTGTCCATGCAGGAATGTCCAGAAGAGGGATGACTGGGCCACAAGAGATGTCACCTCATCAGTCCTCCTCGTTTGACGGGACGGGATGGTGACTGTGGGCTGCTGAGGCTGGGTCACTGAGGACATGTCCTGGAAGATTTCCTTTTCCCCCTGGTCCCTTCCTTCTCTGCTTCCTGGACACGGTGAACAGAGCAGCGTTCCCCGTCCACCATGCCCTACTGCCATGATGTTCTGCCTCAACATGGGCCCAGAGCAGAGGACTCCATCCACTGTGGACTAAACCTCTGAAACTGTCAGCTCAAAATAATCCTTACCTGGCCTGATCTATTTTTGTCAGGTATATTGGCCGTAGTGACAAAAAAGTTGACTAACACAGCATCCAAAGTTTACAGAAATACACCATGAAAGATTGAGAGGAAAAGAAATCGCAGTCTGTAGATCTAAAGTTTGGCCTTGGATTTGACCTTACTAACTTCAGTTTCTTATATCAAAATGTGAACGATGAGAAAATTCTTTGCCTGGCTAACACGTGGATTTATTATGAGAGTAAAACAAAACCATAGAGCCCCCAAACCGAGCCCCCCAAATCAGAGAGGCCAGAGGAAGCAATTCCACTAGATTGTCATGCCCATCCAAGTGGTCATGGTTGGAATGCTTCAAAGATGCGGAAAATACCATCTTTAGGTTTGGCCCATTTCATTACCAAACTCTGTTGTTAAAAGGGTCTTGTTTATGCTCGTCTCTTGAACTTTCTACCCAGTTTTTCCAGTTGCATCTCTGGGGTAGGGCAACTTGACCGCAAGCATGGCTGGATGGCTCCCAGGTGTGCAGATAGCAGCCCTCTCGGTCCACTGGCTGGGGGCAGGGGGAGAGCCTGCTGCTCTACTCTGGCAACAGGAAGCCCTTGCTATGGCTCTTTCTGAGTGCCATGATGGGAAAATTCTTGGAAAGTACCACCCTGAACCCTACGGTGACCACTCTCTGTTGTATTAGAAGTCACATTTTCAGAAAGGCAGCTAAGCACATGTCATCCATAGTGGCTTAGTTAATCAAGATCCCAGCATTTGTTTCTTTTGTTTGTTTTTCTATCTGTATTTTTGCTTTTATGGATGCCCTAGCCTGTATTCATGAAATCAGCTTTAGAAAGTAAGAATGGGATTTTAGATGTATGTTAAATTCCATTTGTTACATTTGGCTCATGGTTCCATTCTAATGGAACCATGGAACTTTTGGGATTCTGATTCTCTTACTCAAGGAATTCACAGTCCATTTTACTCCAGGTCCTCCAGGATGTGGTGAACCTCGTAGCTCTGCCCTTCTGCTGTAGGAACCTGATCTGTACTTCCAGCTTCCTACCCCATCTCTGGCTTGGTCTTGAGATATTCTTTTCTACATTCATGTCCCTTGGGGGACAAATCACATCAGAATCATAGAACCTTGAATCTTTTTTTTTGAAAATGTATTACTTCCTTCCTCTCTCTCTTGCATCCCTCTGCTGTGGATTCTACAGCCAAAGGATGACCAGGACCCTGTCCACACCCACCTGGCTTCCTCTTTCCTGAGAGGAGCGGTCAGCTGCACATACAGGAAGCAGGATGCCATCAAGCACCAAGCCCGAGGTCTTCCACTAGAACCCGCTCTTCCAACTGACCACTTATCACAGAATACGGGAGGCTGCATGTGTATCTAACTCGGCTAAGCACATGGTCCATTTTTCTCACAAGACAGGAATTTTCAAGTGCTTTCAGGAAGTCCTGATTCACCAAGCTTTACAGCGTTCTGCCCAATCTCCCCGTCGGACAAAAGATTGAATGAGCTTCACCAGACTTGGCTGGTTTAGTGAATTCGTGCTTTTCCTTGGCAATTGTGGCTCCAGGAAGCACCGAAAGACTAGACTCTCTGTGACCGAAACCCCCTCAGACCCAGAAATGGACGTGGAATCTGTCTGTCTGAAAGAATGGAGGATGAGGGTGCATCCTCGGGTCAGAAACTGGGGGACACGGTGTAGTTTGGTGGACTGGGAGTCACAGGATGGTCTGAATGGCTCATGTGTCATTGCCTGGAACAGGAGTGAAATCAGCAGGCAGGCAATCGAGCCTGATTCTCCAGGCTGACCGCCAAGGTTACAAGGCGGCCATCGGGCACAGTGTGATGACTGCTCTGTGTACAGGGACAAGGGTTAAACTAATAGAATGTGTCGCTGGAAGGCCTTTTAGAGACTGCCTAATTTAATTACAGAATTGCCGGACCTCGTAAAACAGGCTGACGGCCCTTTCTGGATGACCCATAGCATTTTAAAGGGAGAGCCAAGACTAGATTGAGGGCATGCACGCTGGCACTCCCACACATACACGTGCACACACACGTACACACACGCTCACACACACATGCGCAGCTGGACTGTCCATGCATCTTCAGTCTCCTTTCTCCCGCATTGTGATATGTAGGAAACACATGCATTTTAATTACATTAAACATCTTCTTAAATGCAAATCAATTCTGAATGTGAAAACTTTCCCAGGAAAATAGATGAGTTACCGCTGACCTTTCATGTGTGAGTACACACGTTCTGGAGTTCTTTAAAGATCACGTTTACCAATGAAATTGCGTTATGATGTTGTCTCTTGATAGTTTAATATTAAAAGCTCTGGGCGTGGCTCAGTGAATTCTATCCTGTAGCTCTCACAAGGGACCCTGGAGGTTTGGAGATTTTCCATTAACTTCTGGTATTGAATTTTTGTTGCCAACGATGACTCTTTGTTTCCCCTGAACTCTGTAGGGGAAGAGAGTGCTGAGAAAACTCAGGCAGGAGTGAGTGTGTCTGCACGCGTGCATATGTGTGTGTCACGCCTGTTAACGAAAGTGCGCTGATTCCCGACATTTTGTTGAGAAGTGGGAAGGAGAGAGAGAAAAAAGTGTATGGAGTAGAAATGAGGACCACAAAGATCCTTGATATGAAATCTTCCCCTTTCACTGTTCAGTAACGATAATGGCTTAAGAAAAAATGGGGTGACAAAGTTCTACTTGAGGAGGCCAATGCCTGTGGTGGGCTGTGTCCAGGCCACTGTTGACCAGACGTCAGCTTGTTGGAACCAAGGGCTGGGCTTCCAGATCTCGGTGACTCTTCGGGGGCCTTGCAACCCTTGGGAAGCCAGAGGCATCTGGAATGAATTGAGCCTTTAGCACCGTCTGCTGCGGGTCAGCGGTCTGGGAAGACACACTGCTTGTTGCTGAGAGTATTCCGGTGACCGGGGACTCACTGGGAGGCATTGTCACAAAGCTGCAAACCACCACCGTGACAGCTTCTCCTTGCTGGCCTCTTCTCATCTGCTCTGAGCCGCTCTGCTGCTTTTCTTTCTTAATGGGAGGAATCATCAAAAAAGGAGAAAAAAGTAGGAAGAGGAGCAGGAGGAGGGGTCGGAGGGGGAAGAAGGAGGGAGAGGAAGGCAGAGGAGGAGGAGCAGGGAGAGGAAAAGGGAGGGGACGGGAATCAAAAGAGAGGGAGGGAGTTGAAGAGGAAGAAGGCAGCGGCGCAGGAGGACTGGGAGGAGCAGGGTGAGGAAGAGGAGGTACTGGGTAGCCCCAGGCAAAGAAGTAGGTCGTACTCTTTCCTGCACAATGTCCCTCCCTCAGCTTCCTCGGCTGCTCTTGATCTCTGCGGAGGGTGCCAGGACACACGGTTGCAGATGATTGAAAACCTGACCCAAACGACCCGACTTAAAAAACAGAACGAAACAAACAAATCCAAAACCAAAGAGGATCCGTTGGCATCCATCCCTGAGCAGCCCAGAGATCATATGCGCTGGATTAGTTTCTAGCGCTCTCCCTGTACTTCTCTAGAAGCCCTTCCCTGTGCATGGGCTTATTCCTCAAGCTGTTTCCCTTTTTGCTTAAGAAGGGTGTCAACAGCTGTCCTCTTTAGAGGTTAGCTCCCCACCACTGTACAACAGGAGCCCTGAACCCACGCACGCGGTCAGGAGCAGTCTGTGTGCTGATGAGCTTTGCCCTGGGCAAGCCTGTCTCTTGGTGTTTTTGGACAGAAGGGAGGTTTACCCAAGTTGGCTCAGACCAGAGGGGCTGCCCTTGGGGTTGAGGTGGAGCGTGTCCCTCCCAAGATTCCACCTTGGAGGCAGGTGGAAATTTCCACCTGACCTCTGAGAGACATGTCAGGGGTCTCAATGTATTTAAGTCTTCAGCCGTCTGTTGATTCACCAGATGGCTTAGACTTGAACATCCACATTAGAGGTAGGTTAGAACTGTCAGCAAAACCTCTTTGGGAATATTGCCTTGAACTCCAGGACCATTGTACTTATTAATGGGGTTATCATCCCCGTCCATGGCTACATTGGAACATTTGTGCTCTCAATAAGAGGTAATTAATCTACCAGTTAATCATAGCTGCTTGGTCATTGCCTAGAATGGGTTGTCCTCTGGGAAAGGTACCAAGAAGTGTGAGACTGACTGCTAGGAAATTGCACAGTTCCTGAGTAGATAAGCCCTGTTCCCAAATAAATTGTGCTGAGTCTCAGGTAAGACTTGAAGAGCAGCGCTGGACTGAACTCCACCTGGGCTCCATCCCTGCCTGGCTAAGGGATCTAGAGAAGGGTACTTGACTGGTTTCCTCATCTGTAGAACGGGATCAAATAATTTAAATTTCCTAGAAGAGGTCCTGGCATGGATCACTTGCTATCCCTGTTAATGGCACCGAGAGAAGGCATGGGTTCAGAGCAGGAGGAACCGCCCCAGGGAGCAGTGGAGGTGTGCTTGAGAGAACAGGGGCGAAGACCAGAAAATGGGAAGAGGGGCAAAGAGGTGGTGGGAGGTGCACTCGGTAGGTTCACATTCCACAGGGTAAGGAAGAAAATGGCAGAATAGGAGCTGCAGAGGTGACAGTAGGACTGAAGGTGTAAAGGATGTTTCTAGAGTCAGTGCAAAGGTTTCTGGGAAAGGGCAATGGAAGCAGTAGTGGACATGCATTTAAGACCAGCAAATGGGGGCTTTGAGTGCTGGAATAGGAGGTTTTGGGCTAGCACCAAGACAGACTGGACTCTGCATCACACTGAGAACACTCATAGCAATGCCGGGCACATGAGGGGCTGTAGGACATGAGAATGCACCCTGCCAGCTTAGCCTCCCAAGTGCAGATCAGTCTGGCTATGGCTCCCGTCTCCCCATGCCCTGCCTGCTCTACTTGCTGCCCTGGAGCATCAGTCCTGAGCCGAGGAGGATGCAGAGAAGAGAGACTTCCAGTGTTCTCAGGGCAGGCGACAGGGTGGTGGGCACCATTAAGCAGAGAGGTTGGATGTCTGGAACGTGAGCAGAACCGAATGGGGGCGTCCCTCAGTGCAATTGCTCACCGAGGCTGAGAGTGAAGGAGACGAGACTCCAGGCCTGGCCCCGAGTGGTCAGGACCCTGATGTCAGGTTTAAGGCAAGGTCGTGAGGAGAGAGACAACAGCCTTGTGAAACAGTGGAGGTTAATGTGCAGTGAGGGTACTGGTGTTTCGTAAGGGCTTGGCACGTTTGCTGAACGATTCTGGCTGGCTGCCCAGGTCTGGATTTCCTGTTCATAGCTCCCCAGATGTGTCACTGCCGAAGGATTAAAGCCTTCAGAGTCCCTGACACAGGCGTCACCAGGAGCCCACTTTCTCTGGGGTGTCTGACAAGATCTGAGGTGTCATTCTCATGTGACACAGACCCTAGCTCAGGGCTCTTTGGGAAAGGGGGAGAAAAGCATTAGGAAAACTCTCCAGGGCTGACTTCAGAATGTGCTTTTGTTTTTAATAACCAGCGTCCACCCGCAGGCTTCATTTGGGGGAAGAAAACTTGCTGAATTATCCTGAGAGCAGCTGCTTCCCACGAGGCCAGCCATTTCCAAATGCCCCAACGATGAACAGAAACGGTAAGATGATTAATTACCCATTTGGTTTTTTTTTTTTTTTCTGTTGGTGGTAGGGGGGAGTTTCTTGGAGTTAGGTATGGCTCTGTAGGCACATTAAACCTTCAGGTGTGTGTATGAGCCATATTAAGGGATAACTTATGATCACCTATGCTTTATTTAGTGGCAGATTTACTAATGACGGTATACTACTGATAAGCCATAAAGTTATGTGACTTTAGGAAGTATAGAGGGTTATAAATGATGGGCATTTTAAATAAGATCCTCTTATAATGCTGGTGTGGATGTTAGAATTAAGATATATCACTATCTGTTAAGCATCTACAGTTTTAGAGGGGCATAATCTCACTCAAAATTTTGCTGGAGGCTTAAGAGACTTCACGGTTATAATGCACTGTGATCCCAGTGACTCAGGAGGCTGAGGCAGAAGTATCACATGTTCAAGGCCAGCCTCCGCAATTTAGCGAGACTCTGTCTCAAAATCAAAAAATAAAAAGGATCCAGGGATGTAGCTCAGTAATGAAAGTGCTCCTGCATTCAATTCTCAGTATATAATGATGATGATGATGATGTCACAATGCATTGTGCTGGCAAGACTTGTACATGATTCCTTTGATAAGGGCTTAAAATGTAACATGAAAAGCACAGGATGACTTACTGTAGGGAGCTTTGCAAAGGTTACACATAGACCTGTAGAGAAGACTGTGCCCTCTGAGAGGGGATTAGAAACTGCCTTTCTTATTGGGCATCTTCACCACTATGATTCCCAATAACGGTGTGTTTTTGTGGGAAAGAATCAGAAAATGAGACAGAACAGGACAGATTAAGGGAAGGAAATAAGAGGACAGAATGAGGTTCTATCCATGCCACTCACTTCAATTCAGTTTATAGCTCTCTGCTGCTCTTAGATAAATTGCTACTTTTGCACTGTGTTTGTGAGAGTGTGAATTGAAGGATGGTGGAGAAGGATGCTCCTTTTAAGGAGCAGCCGGTGGCTGACAGGTGTGGAGAGTCAAATATTCACTAAGAACATCTGGGAACAGTGGTGGTGTGTCCAGTGCCTGGGATTTCTCTTCATCATAAATGGGTTGATCTGTTGGAAGAAAGAAGATGTGATTGTCCAGAATGATGCAGGAATGCTTTCTGAGATGAACTTGACCTTCCCAGTACAACATGCAGCTAATCTTTGAACCCATGAGCCCTATTTGCACAAGCCCAGTTAGTTTACTCAGGAGAAAAACTTGACAGCCAGGTCAAGGAATGGTGGAGACCCACTTTTAAAATATGCCCTTCAAAAATCTACCCCAATATCACATGCTCATGGTCAAAATAATAAAATTTAAAAAAGAATACATTTAGATAATTTAAAAAGATAAAAAATAGCAACATATCACTATGAGAGAAATTCTACACACTGATCAACCATAATCGGAAAATCTGAAATCCAAAATAGTCCAAATTGGATTTTAGAGCATTTCAGATTTTGGGATCAGGAATGCTTAATTAGGAAAATCGATTCCAAAATTCCAAAATCTACAAAACTCTGAAATCTGAAATACTTCTGTCCAAGCACTGGATAAGAGATGCTGAACCTGTACTAACATTTTGGTGGGTGTCTTTTTCTCTGAATGTATTCACATCTTGAAGAAATATACTTGTCCTGTGCACGCTGTTTTGTTACATACATTTACCTCTCAGCAATATATTTCAGTTGTAATATAAGCAATATATTGTGAGCATCTTGCTGTGGCAATGAATTTCCTTTTACCACTGCTTTTAAATTAGATTGCATAGATAATTTATTGAATTATTTGACGGACATTTGATTATTATTGCTTTATGAATATTCCCTGGGGATAAATTTCTAGAGGTAAAATTGCAGGGTCAAAGGACAAGAGAATTTTCAAAGCCCTGGAACTCAACTTTTAGATTAATCCTGGGAATGTGCTTTTAATGGATATGCCCATCATCAATGTCTGAATTCCATTTTCTAGTATGTTTATCAGCATTGGGTTTTACCATTTTAAAAAACAACTTGTTCTAACCTGAAATAACCGGCAAAAGCTATTTTTGTTGTCCTAGTTTACTTTAAGAAACCCTTAGTAAAACCTCCTGGCTTCCTCTTTTGTCCCTTGGGTTTGGTTTCTGACTTCTTGGTTACTCATCGCCGAAGCCTTCACCTTTTATCGTAACTTGTGTCAACCTAATTTCTGAGGTCTGTGGCCTCATTTGATGTCTCTCAGAACGTGTGCTCGGAGTGGTGAAGCAGAGGCTTTTGCTCTGATTTTGTTCTGATGAACCACCTGGGGTAAACCTCACTTTTATGATTTTTTTCCTCTTTTTTTAGTTGTAACGTTTAGAGAAGTTCCATGCAGAGGCTCATGCCTATAGTCCCAGCTACTCGGGAGCTGAGGCAGGGGGACGGCTTGAGCCAGGGAGTTTGAGATCAGCTTGGGCAGCATAGTGACACCTTCCCTGTCTCTTAAAAAAAAAAAGAAGGAAAGAAAGAAAGAAAAGAAAAGGAAAAAAAGTTAGAGACAAGGACTGTTCTATCCATGCCACAAACTGCCCTGAGAAGATAGAGCAGCAGCATAGAGGACCTTTTTCTATTAATGGAAAAAAAATGCAATTGCAAAGTGATTCTATCATTATTGTTGTTATTACTACCTGCGGAGTATCCCTGTCCAAAATGCTTGGGATCTGAAATGTTTCAGATTTATTTCAGATTTTTTTCATGTACATGTTTGAATATCCCTAATCTGAAAATCCCAAATCCAAGATGCTCCAAAATTTTAAACATTTTTTATTACGTCAGTGCTCAAAAAATATCAGATTTTGGAGCATTTTGTTGTTTTTTTTTTTCATGTTTAGATTGCAAATGCTCAAGTCTTATAATTTATTTATGTCTTACTTTCTGTAATATATATAGTTTCTGAAGAGCAGCACACCAAACCTTTGATGATGTCTTCTAATTCTAAACTTGGAAAATGTGTGTGTGTCTGTGTGGGGGTGTGTTTATACATGTGCGGGTGTGTGTTTATGAATGTGTGCGTTTGTGTGTTTGTGCACTCCTGAGTGACAACATGCTTCTTGGTTTTAGATTCAGCAGCCAGCATTTGGTATGTTCCAGTAGCACATGGAATACTTTAGATTAAAAATGGTTTCTGATTTGCTAGTTACTTATTCCACTTGAGTCCAGGCCCATGGGCCACGTTCTTGACGCTGCGTTGTGGTCATTCCTGTGCATTACCCTGGTCCCTGTTCTGACAGCTCTGAAGGACAGGGACAGGTTTCATGTGTTTTCCCTCCTCAGGGGTGGGTGTGGGGCCCTTCGCTGTGAGAGCTCAGTCAACTCTTTGTGAATGAGTCAATAGAAGGGAAATACAAAATATGTTTACCCAATTCTGCAGAAGAGGAACTTTCCAAAACAGGAATCACACAAGATTTTAAAAATCAACCCAAATGGAGCTTTTTAAGGGCAAATGGATTGTTTTAGTTTAGTTTAGGTGGATTTCAGTTTCTAATGGGTAAATTCTTAAAAGCTCTGAATGAGTTGTATGAAGCAAATGAAGGTTAAGACAAGGATAGTTCTGGCAAAAGGGAGAGCCAAGGACCGGTCTCCTGGAGGAGGTGAGGATGTGAAAGTCTTTAAGGAAAGAGGGACAAAGATTTTCACTCTGACCTTATGGTAAATAAAAATCAGGGCCAAACTGACATTTAGGAATGGTTCAAACTTGGTTCTGAATAATAGTAATAGCTAGTACTTAATGGGGTAGGTATTATTATATGTGAGACCCGGCTCTAAGTACTTCACGTTAACATACAAAGTATTCATTATTATGATCTTATGCTGCAGATTAGAAAAGGGAGGCACCCCAGAAGTGATTTGCTTGAAGTCACTTGAGTAGTGAGTACAGAGCTGGAGTCCGAGTGCAGAGTCTCCCTGTGGAGCTGAGGGGCCTGTGAAGGTAGGTCCAGCTGAACTTTGCAGACAATGACCTGTGGTTTCAGTGCTACTGCTGATGTCTGGGCTGCTGACTTGGGTCTACAGTGACCACTATTGAGTCTCCCTTAAGGGACATTAACTGTTCTTGGTTTTTGATATATATCATCTCACATCTTTCTTACAACCTTGCCAGGTTGGTACAAGTTGAGCATCATTAATCCAAAAATCCAAAATTTGAAACTTTTTGACCACAAGTAGAAATATCCCACACTGTGAAACTTTGTTTCATGCACAAAGTTATTAAAAATATTGTATCAGATAATGTGTATAGATGTAACATAGATGAATTCAAAATCTGAAACAGTTTTGGTGCCAAGCATTCAGATAAAGGATAGTCAACTGGTTTCATGATCATCTAGGGGCAAACATGCTGAAATCCTGAGAAGTTCAGCCATATTCCAGATCTAGGGCCAGCCATGCCCAGAGGTCCAAGATGGCAGCTGGTGAAAAAATATCCATCGATTCCCACCAACTTCATTTAGCTTTTAAGTCCAGATGCCACAGTGGCTTGGACAACTGAGTGACTGCTGATGCCCTTGGTTCTTCTACCCAAAAGATGCTAAGAGTCCAATTGTGCTGCATTTGGAGTTCTGAGCCTGGGGACTCACCAAGTCACCCTTTCACTTGGAGGTTAGGGAGAGCTCCACTTCAATTTCCTTGAATCTACATGAGTCAGTGCGAAATGGTCAGACCCAATCCTCCCTGGCAGGACCATCCAATTTACCTTGTCAACCCAGATATGATGATGTTTCCCATCCACTGAGCCCCCAATCTTTACCAAGAAAGTGCAGAGACTGTCTCAGAGGAGGGTAGGGCGAATATGGCGGACGCTGGCTTGGGAGTGGAGGCCAGCTTCATTTTCTCCTGGGCAACCCACCTATCTTCTCTTTGCTTAGTTGTTTCAGTTGTAAAATGGGGATATGAATGTAATTAAAAATGGAATTTTACTTATCTTTTGGTTAAAAATTTCCATAAGATTTTGGAATTCTTAAATTTTTGGAGTAGATGCATGATTTAGTTCCTTTTGCATAGATAACACATTTGAAAAGGCTACTCAGTGAAGGCTCCCTCTCTTCCCTTTCCCCAGCCTCCTCTCTCCCTCTTCTTCTCTGGAAGCAACTAAGATTTTCCTGTATTTCTTCCCCTCTCTCTCTCTCTCACTAGTGGTGGGTACTGCTCTGCACTTTGTTCCATTTCTTTATCTGACGTACTGTATTTTTAACCTCTTGCTGGGCATCTAAGTTGCTTGCAGTCTTAATGTTAGAGCCAGTGTTGCCATGAGTAACAGCCTGCCCATGTCATTTTGCAAAAGTGCAAGTATGTATATCTGTTGGCTAAACTTCTGAAAGTGTAGTTGCGCATAGGCTATGTGTATTTGTGATTTTTCAAAATGTATTTATTGATGCATTATGACTATACATAATAGTAGGATTCAATGTGACATATTCATACAGTACATTTGTGATTTTGACATCTGTCAAGATTTCCCAATCCCTTTCTAACCAGCTTATTCCAATGAACTCTCTCACCAGAAATGTTTGAGAAATATGTGCTTGTTGATGTTGTATGATGTCAGGGGAGTTATTATTAAATTCTGGTAGTGTTGAAGGAGAAAGAGGTGAACTTGGTGTGCTTTTAAATTTCTCCTTTCATATCATGGCTGAGGTTGGGCACCTATTCACTTGGCTTAAAACCATTTCTGATCATCATTTACTAATTCAACAAACATTTTCCTAGCCTTGCTGTCTGTCTGTCTAGCCATGTGAATACAAACATAAATTTGCAGTTGGGATGCCCTGGTGGGTCAGGGGGATCTGGCTACTGCCAGGCAGCTGTACAAGTTGGCACACATTGTGAAAAGCACCAGGAAAGAGACAGGCCACTGAGACAGCGACTAATGGGCCGAGATCCGCCTTGCTCTGGTGATCAGGGTTCCTTTGGGGAAAGGATGAGGTCCGAAACTCCAGAAGGATCCAGGAGGCAGAGGGCAGAGGACGCAGCAGCCTGACACTTGGGTGAGAAGCAGAATGGTCTCTTGATGGCTGGTGGAGGGAGAGGAAGGGATCCTGGAGGTGAGCTGGAGGCAGAGGTGGAGGCCGGATCATGGTGGGCATTTCAGGCCCAGGTAGGAGGTAGAATTTTATTGAAAGTTTTGGGTAGACTTCAGTCCCAGGCTAGGAAGATACAACCGGAGCCTGTGATTATTTACCTAGTAGACTGCAATTGCCCACCTGGATGATGTCAGGGAGGCATGGTTCCTACGCCTGAGCACATTTGATTTGTTGTGTTTGCCATAAAGAGATCATGACAGGCATGACATGCTGGGTGTAGGGCTGGCACCCAGCCCTGTGCTCGTTGTGAGACAAGTGACAAAAGCTTTATCTCCATAGGCCTGTGGAGCCGTTTTATAAAAGTACATTCTACCTCTCCCAGAAATAAAACTCCACTTGCAAAGATCTCTTCATTCGTTATTTCATATAATACTAAGTAGATTTTTCTTTTTTTAAATTCTGGGGCTTGAACCCAGGGCTTTGCACGTGCTAGGCACGTGTGCTACCACTGAGCTACATCCCCAACCCTCACTGATTTGCCCAATGATTACTGTGTCCAGTCTCTGCTGAGCATCGTTCTAGATGCTGGTGATGGTGAGTGGAAGAGGGGGTAGGAAGGAAAACACAAAGATCTAGAAAACTCAGAGAAGCTTGTAGTTCAGTTGTGAGATGAAAAAATTAAATGTCCACAATAAAAAAGAAAGCAAGGAGTGGGTGAGTGGAGGGACCACCTACCTTGGGGTTCTACACGAGAACTTTGGCTTTCTGTGTGAGCTACTGGTAAATCTTCTGCTGGTGGGGGTGGGCTGCTTGGTGTTGGGAGTTCTTCAGGGATTCGGGACCGGGAGACAGCCGTAGGCTGCAAGGTCAGCTTACAACTCAGTGAGCTTCACCTCCTGAACCAGGGACAAGAGAGCAGGTTCTGCCTCTGAGAAGTGACTCCACAGGTGAATGGCTCAGCCTGAATTGCCCCAATCAGACTCAACATGGTACAGGTTGTCCGTGAACTTGCTGGGTAAACCAGGCTGCAAAAGGAATGTAGTTGTTTCTCATTATCTGGAGGGCAATGCTTCCAGAATCTTCTGTGGACATCCAAATCTGAGGATGTTCAAGTTTGATGCATAATAGTGTAGTACTTGCACAGAACCTGTGCACCGTCCTCTGTATACTTTAATTCATCTCTAGATTACTCTGCATAATAACGAATGCAATGTAAATGCTTCACACATAGTTGTTATGCTATATTGTTTCAGGAGTAGGGATGGAAAAAAATTCTGTACATGTTCAGTACAGACACACATTCTCTATTTCTTTTGTATATTTTCAGTCCACAATTGGCTGACTCCACAGATGTGAAATTTCAGATGCAGGGGGCAGACTGTAATTTCAAAAAAGAAGTCCAGAAACATATTTATAAAACTTGAAATAAGCCTGCGATGATAATTGAGAAAAATACTTTAGGAATCAGAGAGTTTTAGGTTTTGGGTTTTTCTCTCTGTTTGCCCTGGATAGGTTGACTCCCTCATCCCAATGTGAAGTTTCTTCTGGAAGTAATTAGGTTGTGAGGGCAAAGCCCTCTCGGATGGGATCAACCCCATTATAAGAAGGGGACAGAGAGCTAGCTTGATATCGTTTGTCCCTGTAGGGATACAACGAGAAATCAGCTCTCTGCAAAGCAGGAAGTGGGCCCTCACCCGACATTGGATACGCTGACATCTTGATCTTGTCCACCCAGCCTCCAGAACTATGAGAAACTAATGCCTGTCATTCAAACCATCCAGTCCAACTTGTTACAGAAACCTGAGCGGACTAAGATGCCGTCTGATCAGCCTAGGAGAGCAGCACAGTAGGCTTTAAAGGTTACACTTTCAGCAGGGATTTTAGCAGGATTTTATAAAGCTCCCAGAATGAAGGAACAAATGAATGGTGACATTGCTATAGAGCTAGCGCATTTGTCTTGGCACATCGGTGTCTTTTGTGGATGTTTGCCTTCTTTTATTCGTCAAGGGGAAATTATTGGACGTGAACACTCTTATGAGCTGTCCCCTGTCTTTTTTGTAAAGATGCCGAAACTCTCAACACTGGTTTTCTTCTTTTCTGAGGCGCAGTGTTGCTTTTGATGGTTGGAGTCGCTCAGACATTCACAACCAATAACAGTCTAACAGAAGCCACAAACCAACATATCCCCAAGCCGTAATTATGCCCCCAGAGATTGATGTGGCTTCCCTAATTCTATTCCCGGAGTTAGTGGGAGGGTAGAACTTGACTGGAAGTCCTGGGAGAACCATTGTTAGGCATTTTCTTGCCTGTGATTTTATTTTCTGGCCCCTACCTCTCTCGGGCTCTGTTCGAGGCTGATGTGAGGCCATACCAGTGATTTGCGGCCACCCTGTCTTGGGGGCTGTACCCACAGCATTCAGCCGCCTTGGCAAGGCAGGCAGCTCACGTGGCAGTTCCAGAACAAACAAGAATCAGTAGTCTTCAGTCTCCTCCCTGCTCTGTCCGAGAGCTTTACGGACATTCCGTATTTCCCACCCAGGTTTTATAATTATCACCAATTTGTCCCAAAGAAAGGCTGAGTAGCTAAGTTTCTTCAGGTTGCAGCAAATAAATAGCAGACTTGGGATCTGAACGTGAGTCCCTCGGACTCTCAAACCTCTTTCCGTGTCATCGTGTTGAAATGACAAGATGACCCGAGTTAGGAAAACACTGGTTTGTGGAACAATGCTTGCAAGAGGTCTGGATGCTTCTCAACTTACAACCGGGTTATGCTCTGAGAAACCCATTGTAAGTTGAAACTATCCTAAAAATGCATTTGGTCCTCTTATGAGCACCATCACTTAGCAGCACAGCACACTGTGGAGCGCTGGTTGCTCTCCCTGGTGATTGTGGGGCTGTGTGGGAGCTGCAGCTCACTGCCACCACCTGGCATCAAGAGAGTGTCACACTGCATATCATTAGCCCAGGAAAAGATGCAAATTCACATTCCCCAGTGATACCACTGAGTGGGATTCACTTTTTGTGCCATTGTAAAATAAAACACACACACACACACACACACACACACATAAATTGAATCATTGTAAACTAGGGACTGTTTGAAGTTGGAGGTATGGGTCCTGAGTTTTTTGGAATTCCTTCACATCAAGCCTGGGACTCTCAATTCCTTCCACCACCTCCGAGAGATCATCTAAATTGGCCCAAGTTATCTGTAAGCTAGTTTAAAAAATTTCTTGGTACTGGGAAGTGAACCCAGGGACACTTAACCACTGAGCTATATCCTCAGTCTGTTTATTTTCTATTTGGAGACAGGGTCTTGCTATGTTGCTTAAGGCCTCACTAAGTTGCTGAGGCTGGTTTTGAACTTGTGATCCTCCGACTCAGCCTCCCAAGGCACTGGGATTACAGGTATATGCCACCACACCCAACTGTGAGTTAGTTTTAAGAAGAGGCATTTTATGCAAGCTTGATTTTTTTTTAAGCCTACAAAATGATCAGGTAGAGAGTCTTTGAAAATTAAAACAAGTACAAATGAAATAGATATGGCATTGACGTGCACATTCAAGTGTCATAGGAAGTCGGTAGTTATTTCTTTGGAGTAGTTAAAACAGACTCTTCTGGAAGCAGGTGGGAAAAACCTGGTTTTACAAATTGCATCATCTTTCTGTTATAGTCTATAAAACCATATGCAAAAATTCACAGGATTTCTTCCTGAGAGGGAAAATACATGACTATTAGCAGGCAGTGATGGTGTGTGTATTGAAACTTACTTTAAAAAATCTCATGTGAACTTGACATAACTACCTTTTTGAATGAATTGTCTTCAGGGCTTAAGTCTTTCTCTACATTAGCCTCGTGGTTCTTGAGCTGACTCAGAGGGAAAAAGAGAGGTTACATTTTTGCTATTGTAATAATGTGGGAAATTACATTCGGCATCACTCACCATACTTGAATAGATCATCAACCTCAAACTCTGAGATTCATGTAACTGCGAGATCAGAATTCTAAACTTTTTCCACAGTCAAAAATTTGGTAAGGTAATGTGGCAGAGTGTATAGAAAACCAGGTTCACAGGACATTGAATAACACTGGGGCTTTGGGGCAGAGACAGGCCCTTCCTTTAGTCTGCAGCTGATGTCCATACCACAAATCGTTGTTTTAGGGAAATCTGGTGGGTGTGAATCAGTCCCTGAAGCCAAATTTATTTCAGGCCTTGCTTTGTCTGCCAAGAATGCATAGAAAATGGGCATTGCTGCCTGCAAATAGGGTCAGATTCTGCTGAAAAGAATTAAGTCTCTATTTTATAGGTGGTAGTTTTCAACCCTGGCTGCATAGTAGAATTACCTGGGGAACCTTGACAACACTGAGGCCTGAGTTCAGAACCTTGAGGTTCTGATAGGGTGGATCCGCATATAGCCCCCGTTTTCAAAACTCTCCTGATGATTATACTGTGTGGCTAATACCGCATAATGTGGGTGAGAACCACTGACCCAGGAAGTATTCAGCCGTCCAGTCAATAAATTACCCAAGTAAACAAGAAGCTGGCTGAATCAAGCTTGTTCAGAGAGATTGCCAGATCCCACCTGCTTGGGGCATGTAGGGTCATTTCTCAGAAAACCTTGTCCCTGGAAGTTATTAAAGGCCCTCTACCTCCTGAGTGTACCTCCCATTTTCCAAGGCACTGTGGTGGGGCTTAAGAAATGTAAATGTAGCTGTTTTCATTCATTGGGCAAATATTTAAACAACTGCTTTGTTCAAGCTACAGTCAATCAGATGGAGCCCGATAGAGCGGAATCTTTAATCATCTTCAGTAGCCAGGGAGAGAAGAACTCAAGCAGTACAAAATAGGGGTTGCCAAGTGCCATCAGATGGGGGAGATGACAATTGCAGTGTTTCAGAGGAGGGAAAGAGAGTTGCTAGTTTCTGCTGGTGGAAGGGCTTGGAAAGTCGAATCATCCTCAGCAAAAAGCTTGGAAGGACAACCAGGAGAGAAACTGGTCCAGTGAGGGAGAGGAGGGTTGAACCCAGTGAGCGGGCTCCGCTTTACTGGGGAGCCAATGGGGAACCCCAGGTGGCAGGCTTTAACTTCCGAGGTTGAGGCAAAGGACAAGTAAAGAGTTTGCTCAGCACAATTTATGCAGCTCATTTGGATTATTAAGAAAAGGGTGGGAGGTCGGTTCCTTTGTCCAATTTAATTACGTGAAAAAGAAGTCAAGGTAGTTACCCAGGTGCACATCCTCTGCTCTGCCTGGACGAGGTGGGCGAATTGCATCCGGGCAAATCAGATTCCCTCTAATCCTTTGCCCTCACTCATCTCTCCTTCTCTCTAACGTTAACACTTTCTTGGCCCCTCCTTAGTCACCCACCTGCAAGAGAAGTTGAAGGGCTTTTCTTTTGCCCCCACACGATCTTGGTGTCAAAAGGAGTAACACCAACACCCTGACGACAGAAAGCAAAAGTTTGTTAAGATTTTCGATGTAAGCACAGCATGGACTTAGCAATTTTGGGTCCACTTTGACTCTTCATAGTACACATGGCAATTGCTGTATTATTTATTTTTCACACTACCAAGATAAAGCATAAGGGTCAACCAGATTTGGGCAAAAACAGCCACGATTTCTGTAAATGGCGTTTTTTGGACTGATTTTATTCATCTAATGCAATGTATCGTGAGAATCTTCTTTGTAAGGAAGCCTGTGAACACTGCTGGTGATTCAGCCTAGAAGAGAGGTTGAGGGACATGGACTTTCCTATAGCTGAGATCACTCTGTCGAAGTCTGATTTTAAGTCATCAAAAGGTATTTGGTGCATGTTTTGTGCTGTTTTGAAATATTAGTGGATAGGAAAAAGAAAAAAAAAAACCGTGATGGTCCTGAGAAACCTCTTTCCCTCTTGATTTGCTTTTCCTTTCCGTTGGGGGAAATGGGTGTAATCTTGCTGGCCAACTTTCTACATTGGGTCCTTTCCTAGGGTTTCCTTTATGACAAGGCTAGTATTTTGCGAGATAAAATTTTCATGTGGATAGTTTCTTAGTTTCACTTCCTAGTGTTCTCATATTAATTCACAATTCCCTTGTGACGTGCTTGGCTAAGTTGGAAAGAATCTCATGTAAGCAGGGAAGAAAAAAAAATCCCATTTAAAAGATGCCTCATTACATATAAATCTCAGACACATGACTAAGTAAGAAAATAAAATATTGAAAGGTCTTAGTCTTCATCCCCCACTCTGCCCTAAGAAAGTTTTAGCTTTAATGTCTTGGCTTGAAATATGAGCAATGCTGTCCCATGACATTTTTTTTTTTTTTCTTATCAAACCACATGTCTGGTTTGGAATGAGAAGACATCCTTACTCTATGTATTATGTACTTGAAATGGTAGCAGCTTCTCTGCCTCTCTTTGGGGTCACAAAATAATAATGACAACAAGCACCTCTTGGGCGCCCATTACCACAATACGCACTTTATCTGTATTTTTGTCATCCCAAGGGTGGGCTTTATCATCCCCATGAGCAGACGAGGGGACTGAGGCTGATAAGGTCCCTCTGGGAAGAGCAGCCCCAGAGACCACCTCTGCAGTGATTGTGCTGCTTGAGGTCTCCTTAAGGACGTGCAGAATGGATTTCTCAGAAATGATGTTTGCGTGTGTGGGAACAGAGCCGAGCAGAAAGCACTGACGCTGTCCGGTGTTCCCAGCACTTGAGTTTCAGAAATTGCTTTCACTTAGGAAGACCTTGGAAGAGTACCAGAGCTGCTACCTCCTGGGAGTTTTCCACCCAGATCCGTCCTCTGGCATGCAGCATGTGACAGAAAAATAGACACAGTGACATAAAAAGATGTATTTGGTCTCTGCCCCCATTTCCTAGCATGGAGCTCCCCATCCCTCAGTCTTCCGGGAGATAGATAGGAGTGTCTTTGTTGTAAAGAGGCGACCCTGGCTGTGCTCCTCCCTGCAAACCGGTCACTGGGAAGTTCAGGCTGTGATGAGCAGCTTGGAACCGTAGGCCCTGCAAACACCAACCCCCGCCTCCTGATAGGGGAGAAGGGCTGAAGATTGAGTTAATCACTGATCGTGCCCATATGAAGAAGGGTCTATAGAAATCCCCAAACTGTGGGGTTTGGAGAGTTGTTGATTTGCTGACCGCGTTGTGGGGCAGAGCACCAGGAGCAGACATGGATGCTTTGGGTCTTTCCCACATACCTTGCCCTGTGTATCTCTTCTTTTGGTTGTTCGTCCATCATCATCATCTCCCTTATTATATAGCAAGTGGGCAAAGTTGTTTCCCTCCCTGGGTTCTGCAGCTGTCTTAGCAAATTATTGAACGGGAGAAGGGGGTTATAGGAACCTGATTCTAGTGGTCAGAAGTACAGGTGACAACCTACCCTTGTTGTTGGTATTCTCAGTGGGGGCCAGGCTTGTGGGACTGAGCCCTTAACCTGTGGGGTCTGTCCTAACATCAGTTACTGTCACAGTTGAATTGTAGGACACCCAGTTGGTGTCAGAGAATTGCTTGGTGGTGGAAAAACACATCCATTCATCTGGTCATAGAAGTGTGTTGGACATGAATACAGAGAAGAAAAAAAAAATACTTGGTTTTTAAATCTTTTTTACAGATATTTTCACATTGCTCAAAATGCTCATACGACTCTACAAGGAGCAAAGAAAATATATATGGGTGGCATAAATATGGTAAAAATGTTAACATTGAAGTGGGGTGGTGCTTTTCTTTCAATGATGCAAGCACACCTCGTTAAAACACAAGCTCCTCACTGCGCTTCAAAAACATCTCTTTGTCTATGGGAGGTTTTCCCTACCAAAGTATGTTGTGTTGACTTTTGAGGTTGGGAAGTTTAGTATGGAAAAAAGATTGCACTTCCTTTGGTCCGCTGAGAATTAGAAAATAAATTTTGTGCAGTCGGTAGATTATTGCTTTAAACTTAATTGCATGAGATTAACTGCATGAACTGAGGCCACAGTGACAGTCTTAGAAGGTAATTTAATATTCATTTAAGTGCCACACGTTGGGAAAGATGTGCACCTGGTGCCAGGTGGCTTTCTCAGCCTGGTAAGGATTTAGTCTGAAGAGCTTTCACGGAAATTACAAAAGTCCAGACCGATAACAGTTGGCCGCAGAGGTAGATTTTATTTCATTTTATTTCCCAACTTTATTGAGGTATGATTGACAAATAAAGCTTGTGTCTATTTAAGGTGTTCAGCATGATTGCAGATGCGTGTGCACTGTGAAATGAGCACCTCACCTGAGCTAGTTGACACTGTTGCCACCTCAAATAGTTGCCCTTCTCTCTCTCTCTCTCTCTCTCTCTCTCTCTCTCTCTCTCTCTGGTGAGAATCCTTGAGACCAGTTCTCTTAGCGAACTGCAAGTGTACAATACCAGATGGCTCATGTAGCTGCCATGCTGTTCATTAGGTCCCCAGAACTCACTCATTGCACAACTGCAAATTTGCACCTGTTCTCCTGCCTCTGCCCAGACCACGCCGCCACTGTTCTACTCTGCAAATCAATCTTATGTCATTAGCCCCTGTCAGAACTCTGCAACTTGTGTGGGCAAATGGTGTCACCCTAAAGTGGTTCCATCCCCAAGCCTCCCCTGAGGTATGGAAGCCTAATCTGCTGCTCTGTAGAATCAACCGCCAGTGCTCATTGCCAGGCCAGCCCACATCTGTCGGGGGTGTTGGCAGTGAAGGTACTTCAGCCTTGACACCTATGCTGTGTGAGTACGTGTGTACCATATGTGTGCCGGTGTTATGTTTGTTGTATGTATTTTTCATGTTGCATGAATGTGCACGGTGTGCGTTTCTTACGTTTGTGTATTGTGAGTGTATATTGTTTGCTTGTGAGTGCTATGCTTTGGGAGTATGTGTGTTGTGTGCACTGTGTTATGTGTTTTATGTATGTTGTGTTGCATGTGTGTTTGTGTACGAGCTGAGTTTGTGGTATGTTGAACTAGTGTATATGTGGCGTGAGCGTGTTGTGAGTGCCTATTGTGTCTTTTATATGCCGTGTAAGTGTGTGTACAGTGTGTAGTGTGTGTCTACCGTGTGAATGTGTGTTATATTGTTGGATGTGTTTGTATGGCACGTATAGCATGTCTGTTGTATGTGCGTGGGTCATATTATTGTGTGTGTTGTGTGACTGCCAAGTACCTGGCATAGACATGACTAGGAGTTCACTCAGGGTGGGCCTATATTCGTCCATTTTTCTGTGCTTTGGCATTGCCAGGAGGCAGCTCTGCCATGCCGTGTGGGGCTCTCCAGCTCAGCCTTCCTGCGGCAGGCTGGTTTCCTCCCACATCCACCTTCTCACCTGCTTCATCCCTAACTCCCTATTTGTTGTGTTGATCTTTTCTTGTTTGCCGCTGCCCCCCGGAAAGTAGCCTTCCATCTGTTTTCAGATACGCCTCCTGTACCTGGAACACGATCTACTTTAGTATGTGCACGGTGAAACTCGTATCTGTTCACTGGTTAATATAATTTGTTTAAAGATTAAGAATAAGTGAGTTCCAGAATGTTTGGCTCAAAAGAAAGTTTTATGATCTGGGTCCCAGTGTCCTTTAAATCTGAATGAATCGTGGCCAACAGCCTTCCAGGTTTTTCCCCTCCTCCTCTCTGGCCCCATTATCCATCGGGGTCCTGCAGCGATGGTGAAATTGGCCCCGGGTGGGATGCCCCATCCTTCTAGATCCACGGTGATGGATCACACTGTTGGGTCCTGCACCGTGACTGTGTGTGGTGTAAAAGGTCTCACCAGGCTGCCCTGTGCTGACAGCCACAGACTTCACCAGGGCCCCCAGGAGGGAGACCCCAGATTCCATCCTCCTGTTCCCTCTAGGTCTCTGCTGGTCCTTTCACTGCCTCCATATCCCATCCTTGGGCCCAGAGATTAGGTCACTTCTCTGCCCTGCTCTGTCAGCTCCAGGAGCAGCACCCGGGCTCCGCCAGAGCTGGGTCTCACTATGTGATGCCTTGCAATTACAATACGAGTGCCAGGATCAGGCACGGGCTAGCTTTGTCCGAGGAATGTATCATAGTCCCTATTCAATATGCCTCTTGGAATGCAAGCGCTAAAGGTGCAGGGGGGCTAAAGGGCTGGGAGCAGCCAGGGCGCCATCTCTTCTTGCTTTCCTCTCTCTCTAAAACCTGACTTTTTTTGGAGGAAAATGGTCTCTTCTGCTTCTTCAAAGCTGAACAATATTTTGTTTGACTCCATCTGCAACACATGGGAGTTAGCACTTTGCTTTTAAGTGTTGATGTAAAATTCCCAGGAGAGGGAATGAGAATGCTTTAGCTTTAAGTCTAGTGAATATTCCTGGCCCAGTAGATCTTATCCAAAGGTGTATTTCAAGTCTACATCTATAGGCTGGAGGGTCAGGGAGATGGGTTTACTTTCCCATAAAAAAAGAGGTATGATATTAGCAGAGTAGGCACCTATCCACAGGCATCTATAAACAGAGGAAGTCTAAATGCAGTATAATCCTCTATTTCTTAAGGTGGCATTGCATTCCCATCCAATGAGTATGGATTCAATGGATGACATATCACACCCTTAGCCATGGACGCACCCATTCGGTGCCATCCTCATTACAGGTGAAACCTGTCTGTGTCTTATTTGGAAACGTGCTATGAAGCCCACTTTGAGAAGCAAGCTGAATTTTCCTATAAACACATTGAGCTCTGATGGAAGGAAGCATTGCCAGAGTTTCATGCTCAAAACAAATTTGGGTAGATCAAAATAAAATTTACCAAAAATGTGGATGATAAGATGGAGATCTGTGGAGTGCCTCTTTCTTGGGTGATGGTTTGGAAGATACTGCCAAGGGAGACAGAAATAGGAGGGAGAGGAAAAGAGGGAGGATGGGAGTAGGCGGAAGGAGATAAAAAGGGGTCTGTTGGGCGAGATTGCCCAAGTGAGTGCCCAGAGGCGGCCTCCACTCTTCCGGAGGCAGGAAAGAGTAGACAAGACAGGGCAGGAGGTGGCAGAGGGGCCCCCCTTGTGGCTCCCTCTGCCCTGATGGCCAGAGACCCTTCCTGCACTCCCACCCATCTGCTGGCCATGTGATGTCTTTTCTCTGTGGAATGTTTTGGTAGGAAAATCACACCAGAGGGTTGACTCTACAAATCCCTTCGTCATCCCTGTCTCAAGAACAACTCTTAGCTGTCTCCTCTTTGGACATCTCTCTCGATTCCCTTGGTGACCTTATTGCTTCTCCAAGGAAGGGGAGGAAAGAGCTTCTGTCTCGGGTCACAGACAGTCACCAAGGTATGCTCAGGATGATGTCACACTCAGCCGTCAGAGTGCACACCGTGGCACGTGGGAGAGGCGGTGGGAAGAAGCGGGGTGACTGAAGAGGGAGAAAGGAGCCACGGGATGTTAAGCCCTTCTGGCCCCATTGTGACACTTACTGTCGGAGGGGTAACCTGGGTCAGGTCCTCCTCGTAGTCTTGGGTGTGGTATCGCAAAGCAGAGCTCACATTAGTAAAAACTAAGGGGAAAGCTCTAGATATCTGTGCTGCACAGAAGAGCTGAGCAAAGACAAGCAGGTCCGTAACAGGGGATCTTGTGAAAGAAGACCTTTGTGGTGCTGGGGATTCAACAAGACTTGAGATCAGAAGTGGGTCTCCCAGGAAGATGGTTGGAATAGGTAAAAAAACCTAGGAAGGGCCATGGTGAACAAGTAGATGATCAAGAGGAGGCAGAGGGAACAGTGTCTTCCTCTTCAATCAGTGCCGAGGGGCAAGTCAGAAGATTTGATTCAGGGATTCTTAACATCAAGCATAGTGCTACCCCCCTTCCCAGCCGTTCCTCTCCTTCCCCCTTTCTTTCTCTCTTTCTCTTTCTTTCTTCCCCCTCCTCCCTTCTCCTCCTCCCTCCCTCCCTTCTTGGTGCTGGGGTTGAACCCAGGGTTTCACTCACGTAGCCAAGCACTCTACCACTGAGTCACACCCCCAGCGCATGCTCTTTTTCTTGATAAATATTTTATAACTTCCCCTTTACTATGTTAAAATAAAATTCACTGGTACACACCTATACATGACATAAAAAATTTAATTACCCTAACTGTAACGTAAAGAAGAAATAGAAGTTCTTACTTGTGCACGTGAGTGCATGTGGCTGGACCAGGAGGGACAGAGAAGCCGTCAGATGTTTGCAGCTGCACAGAGAAGTCTGTAATTCTGCGGTTACAAATGATGGGGAAATGTTATGCCTCACAGGGCCTTCAAATATCCTGGGTGACACTGACATCAGTAATAGGATTTTCTCCTGCTGTGAAAAATCTTTTATAAATTTCCAGAAAAAAAATAAGCTCAACTTCCCTTTGATTTACATAATAACTGCATTTCTGGAAACTTTACTACCCATTAAAATTATACAAAAAAACTTTACATGACAAGAGTTTGGTTCCAAGTTCTGATTACATCTATATTTAGGTCAGGGAAGATATTTGAAAAATGTGTAGGATGGGGGACAATTTATTCTACAGTGCTTTTCTGTGTATTGCGGAATTTCTAGTAGCCCCAAATTCTTGACTAAATACAGACCACCAGAAACATTCCTTGGCTGTATTTGCAACTGGCTTAGGCATGCCATCCCATAGGGACCCATTACATCTCATAGTTGCAGGAATAGAAAGACCCTGGGGATCTTCTTGCCTTGTTGGTCTGAGGAAGTGTTGGTAGCTCTTTAGACGGGCTTCCCAGGCACTGTCTTTAGAGATTCTGCCCAGGTGGGGTTTTAGTGTCCAGAAGACCCTGCTGCCTGGCCATTTGTGGGGCCCATGGAGCTAATGCATCCCTCTGATTCACCATGGCCCTTTACATGATCTTGGGTCAAGTGGCTGTCCAGCTAGAGTTTGAGGAGCTGGGTTTCGGTGCACAGTACCAATAGTGTCAGTTCTCTTCCTGGCCCTTGCAGAGATTCACTTTCTAGTCTAGAAGACGGGTAAGCACAGGAGGAGGTGCTCTAGGATCCTGCGCAACCTTTGTGGACCCTTGGATGTGGCAGCCAGAGAAACCATGGGCTGGTGATGCAGACTTGAGCATTCTCCATCCTCTGCGCTGCTCGCTGTTCAGGTCCCCACTGTGTTAAGGATGAGAAACACTTTGCTCCGGGTCTTAATCTCTGGAGTTCCCCTTGGCTGAGTGGGTTCTCCCCCTACCTTCAGCAGGATCCAGAACTGGTGAGCGTCTTAAAGTCAACACCTGCATATTCATGGACACACACGGTGAGAGGAAATAAAGATGGTGGGAGAAATGTAATGGGTTGGAGAAGAGCTGGGGATGAGAACAGAAAATATTAATAAATGGAAGGGACTGGAAAATACTGCAACCAACCAGGTGGACTTTTAGTGGACAGAGTGGAGTGATTCATTCATCCATTCAATAATATTTAAAGTGCATGTCCACCTGCTGGACTTTATTTTAAAACAATGATATAAAACAATGAATAAAAACAGACCAGAGCCCTACCCTCATGGAGATTATATTCCAATGGGGATAAGCAGCTAATAAATTATATTAAGAATTATCAATAGCTGGATACTGGCGGCATTCACCTATAATCCCAGCAGTTCAGGAGGCTGAGGCAGGAGGATTACAAGTTTAAAGCCAGCCTCAGCAACTTAGTGAGGCCCTAAGCAACTTAGTGAGAACCTGTCTCAATATAAAAAATAGAAAGGGCTGGGGATGTTGCTTAGTGGGTAAGCACTTCTGGGTTCAGTCCCTGATATAAAAAAAAAAAGAAAAAGGAACTAATAATATTAATAATAATATGTGTAAATTAGACAGTAACATGTATCATGAAACACCAGTAAGGACTTCAGATAAGGGAGAGGGGTATGTGTGCTAGCAGGAACACACACACACACACACACACACACACACACACACACATACATACCACACACAGTTTGCATTCGACATCTAACAGCAACAGCTAATGACTTGGATATGCATTTGGCAACAGGAGAAGAAAATTCCTTGGCAGTAGTGTTTGAACTTTAGTCGTCTAGGAGGAAAGAGAAAGACATATTGCTGTTGTTAAGACAGGAAATGATTCAAGTTTGGACAAAACTTTTTAACAATGAAAAATGGAGAGAAACAGAACCGCTTTGGCAAAACAGTAATTACTGAGTTTACGTAAAGCATGTTGTGAAACTTCTCATTGCAAGGTGACCTTTGTGTTTTCCTTAAAGTCTTTTTTATTATCTCCAAGTACTGTTTAGATTTCAGTTCCTGATAGTTCTTCAGAATATTTGACTAGTTCGAGATGTTTTGTCACACAGAGATCAAGTTATTTATGCATTTCGTACTTGGTTACTTGAGAACTTAGTGTTTGTATGGAAATACCCTGCTTTTTTAGTGTGGTTTTGGTTGGTGTTTTTGGAATGAGGAATTTGTCGGCTGTGGTGAGTGGTATACTCTTTCAGCCACACTTTACCAGAAAACTCTCTACTCCAAAATGACCTCGTTTCCACGAGTTTATGCCTAATACAACTCTAGTCATATTTACTTATTCGCATAACATTATTTAGCGAAAAGTATTTTCAAGTGTGCTAACTTTCTATAATTTTCTCGGTAACTCTGGGTTAACTGGCAGGTATGATCATATCCATTTCATTGATTCAAAAGGCCTGAATAAATTACCCAGATGTAATTAATGCGTGGCAGATAATTGTATTCTCTTCCGCTGACTATGCCTCAGACAGTTAAAGAAGACTTTTTATGAATCAACTTCTTCAGTCCTCACAACAACCCAATAAGGTGGGGATTATTACTAAGTTGTGCCTTTTTTTAACGATGGGGACATGTTTTGAGAAATGCATCCTGAGGTAACTTCGCATTGTGTGAGCATCGTGGGGTGGACGCACACAAACTAAGATGCTACATGTCCCTAGATGAGGTAATTTCCTGGAAGCACCATTGTATATGTGGCCCATTGTTGACTGTAATGTCATTAGGTGGCACATGACCGTTGTATGGTTTACCACTGAGGAAACTAAAACACAGCAGAACTAAGTGACTTGCTCAGGGCCCATAGATGCATCATGGTGGAGCTGGGATATAAACAGGGTCAGCTGGCCTTTGTCATCTATGCTAGTAACACCCTGCTGTGCTCCTTCTAGTTGTAGAAAGCAGACCTCCAGCTGGTACCTATTATAAGGCGTTTTTACTTGATAAGCAATCACACCACGGCAGCCAGCGGTTGATGGTGGAACAGTCAAAGGTGGAACAGTAAGGGCAGCAGTGTGAGTGGGAAGGACCATCAGCTTTGGAGAGTGAGGAGAATTCAATTCAGTTTTGCACTCATGGTGCAGTTCTTGGGTGAGGTCCTTCACCTTGCTGGGTGAAGGGTAGTGATACCCTTCACGGTGTGCTGAGCATTAGGAGCGATGGCCTATTCAAGTTTCCAACTCATGCTCCATCACGTCAAAGGCACAGTTCACCTCGACACACAGGATTGATTACTGGGCACAGGACAGGGGGCAGTTCAGATAGCTGTCGACAAGTAAACCTGGTGATTTCATGTGCCCCTGGGGGAATTCAGGGCAGTTATAATCTCAGTGATTATGTAGGACCCGATCCTTTCTGGGTGAGGCTCCTGGGAAGTATAATTTCAAAGTCTGGGGAGCAGGTGAAGAGACTGGTGTGGGGGCGACTCTCCCTCCTGACCTCTTGGCTCGTCCTTTGTCCTTTTTCCCTAGGAAGATTCTTTCTGTTTTTGCAGTCCCTACAGAGCTGCAAAAGTCTTAGGCAAGCAGAAATTCTCAAAATTTTGGTCTAAGGACATTTTCTACTTTTAAAAATTATTGAAAATATCAAAGAGCTTTTGTCTACATGGTTGATGCTATAGATATTCACCTCCGTAAAAATTAAAAATGAGAAATTGAAGAACTAAATTTTTCTGGATCGTTTAAAAATCAATAAACTCATTAGCTGTCCATTAAAAAAAACCCTACTTTTTATATAATAATGATATTTTTAAAACAAACACAAATGAGCAGAGTGGCAGCGTTTTACATTGTTCTGGAAGTTTCTCTCATATTTAGCTCGGCAGAAGACAGTTGAATCATATCATTATCTGCTTCTACATTCCATCTTTGAGGTTTTATACATCACGGGGCCTCTGGAGAGCTCCACTGTATACTTGTGAGAGAATCTGTATGACAAGGTGCATACCGTCTTCGAAGGATGATGAAAGTCGTTGTGACCTTGAGGAGCCTCTGAAAGGGTCTCAGGGACCTTCAAGAGCCACAGCATAGAGTCTCTTTTTCTCTTTAGTATATTTTTAAAACCTTTATCTTAGGCTTTATTTTACTTATTTATTTTTGTGTGGTTCTGAGGATAGAACCCAGTGTCTCGCATGTGCTAGGCGATGCTCTACTGTGGAGCCACAAGCCCAGCCCTCTCTTTAATATACTTTTTTAATATTTTTATTTTGAATTGACATATGATGTTTATACTTGTGGGGTGATGTGTGATATTTTAATACATGCGTAGAATGTGTAATGATCCCATCAGGGTAATTGGTGTGTCCCTCACCTCAGAGAGATATAATTTCTTTGTGTGAGGAATGTTCCAGATCTCTACTGGTTATTTTGAAATTAACTGTTACCAACCCTACTCACCCTACTGCGCTATATGGCATTGGAAGTCCCTTTCCTACCCAGCCATACCCTTGTACCTTAACACTCCTCTTCCTGCACCTGTTCCTTTCCCCTTACCTGCTTCTAGCTAATCAGATCTTTAGCTCTCACATAGACATGAGAACACGTGGCAACATATCTTTCTTTGCCTGACTTAATCCACGTAACATAATATCCTCCAGTTCCATCCATGTTGCTGCAAATGACAGGATTCCATCCTTTCTATGATTGAATAATATTCCGTTGTGTAGAAATACCCCGTTTTATGTATTGATTTATCTGTCGATGAACACGTAGGTTGATTTTATATATGTTCATATGACATATGAATAGTGCTGCAAACTTTAATAAATCTTTTGAGCATTATTAGAATTCCCTCTCAACGTTTCCCTTCTGATGCCTGTGTTCAATCAATAACAAATGCCAATGATTGATTCTTCCTTCAAAAATCTTGAGTTTTAGAAGGAAGATTCAAAAAACAGAATCTTAATTGTTTTTTTTAAATATCTTCATTTCACTTATTTATTTTTATGTGGTGCGGAGGATCAAACCCAGCAATCACTCTATTGCTGAGCCACAACCCCAGCCCAGTATCTTAGTTTTTGAATAAACTAAGAGAATAATCATGAGTTTTTTGGCCTTCAACTGTCTCCCTCCCTTCCTTTCTCCTACTGTTTTTTCCTTTCTTCTTTCTTCCTTCACAACTCTTCTTTCCTTTCCCTTCCTAAAGGGTCTGTCTCTAGGACCCAACTGCCCTCAGGCTGTTCTAACCTGCCATCATTCATCCTTCCTCAAAAAGCCTGATCTTGGATACCATGGACGAATTCTGGGTTATGTTTTTGTGTTTTATAAACATGAACAATATTCCTAAATCAGGACTATTGGTCTAGACTTTGCTTTTAGTGTCTTGTGTCGTTTTGAATATCTAGGGATACTGCTACCTCACAGAGTTTGGGAAAACTCATGAATTGAGAAGATTTTATTAGAAAAGTTTGGGTAGAACTGATATTGCAACTCTGCAAATGGACATGAAAATTCTAAACAAAATACTAACAAATAAAATCCAATAATACATAAAAAGGCAAATGTATCATGGCAAAGTAGGCTTTTCGCCCCAATTGCAAGATTGGCTTAGTATCAGAAAATTAATAATTATAATTCACCATATTATTAAAACAAAAAAGATACCATATAATAATAAATGCAGAAAAAGCATTTGACAAAATCCTACATCCTATTCTTGATGCAAACTCTCAGCCAATTAAGAAGAGAAAGAAGTATTTTCCAACAGATAGAGGGTGTCTAAGAAAGTCCTACAGTAAATATTACACTCAATGGATGTTGTTCTTCTATGATCAGGGACAACGCAAGTGGCCACTTCCTCACTTCTTTTCAACACTGTTCTAAAGGATTGAGTTCATGAAAAAAAAATCCAAGAAAAAGAAATATAAGAAAACTCTCTTTATTTGCAAGCAACATGGTGCTCTATGTAGAAAATTCCATAGAATCTATAAAATTGTTATCAGAACTAATAAGTGACTTTTTCAGGTTACAAGAACAATATACAAAATCAGTTGTACATCTATAGAGGGACAATGGACACTGAGGAACTGAAATTAAAAAAAAAAACACAAAAAAGCAAAAAAACTGTGTGCCTGAACGGGTTCTGGGTGTGTATGCATACTCTTCTACATGGACATCAAGTTTGAGAAACGTAGAGTAAATCTGTCAAAGATTTGCAAGAACTGTGGCATGAGGTGCTGGCGATGGCCAAGACTCTTCTGCCTCTGTGCCCACAGTGGGCTTGGCCCTATCCTTGTTGGTGTCCTCTATTTCCTGTTCACCCCCTGGCTTAGGTTGCTCACTCTGTGGAGTCTGTTTCAGAGTCTTTCTCAAATAACTGGCTTTTACAGATTTTTCCAGACACCTCCAGTACTAATTCCACACGCACGATTAAGAAAGCAAAAAATGCACTCCATACCTTCTTGGTTGCCATTTTTATCCTGAAATTTCCTACTTTTACTTAGCATAGCAAAACACTCTCATTCTAGGAGACTTGTAGCTCTCTTCTCATTCAGGCCTTCCCATGCTGGGCCTGGTTCTTGGTGCTCTTAGGAAGCTGAGGTCCTGAGTATGCACCTGCTCTCTTAGACACTGCTTCTTTGTGCCATTACTTTCATGCCCAGAATTAGTTGAAAAATCATCAAGTGATCTGACAAACACATAGGCAATATGCCAAAGGGCAAGGCACCATAAATGAATTTTTTTTCTTAAAAAATAAACAAAAAGGAATGGCAAAAACGTAGAGCACTGTAAGATTTTAGAATTTTATTTGCCGATCTAATTATATCTTCCACTTGTGGTCTGTTATTTTTAATTGAAGGGTAATAAGTGTTCTTTTGCAGATTTCCTGACCCTGTGGCTGGCAACCACAGTGTTGCCCCTATTAAAAATCACTGTGAGGACATTTGGGGTAACATTTATAATAATAAAAAAAATGCTTTACACTTTCCTCTTTATCTGGTAAATTGACTACTTCTAACCTGCTGGCTCTTTACCTAGTTGTGCCTGAGCATCTAGGGACAGGAGATAGACAGATTCTCCATCCTCTGCAAATATAGAGGTTCCTCTCTCTGAAGACTTTGCATTTATTTTTACTGACAAATAAATTTTTTATTTTATATAAAATAATATATTAATAAATTTACAAAAATCATATTAATTAATAGAAAGTAATTGTAAGAACATACAATGTACCTAAAATGTAGAGGGATTGTGTGAGCAGATAGGATTTAGATGAGCAATGGAAAAGGAATGGGATGCTGACATGGTTGATTGAAAGGCAGGAGGAAGGGAGTGATGAAGATTCTTGTTCCGGTAGAGATTTAAAATAAACAGATTGTTGGTTTTGGATGAAGACTGTCTTTTCAGAGAAGGATCTTTGTTCTAGGCCCTGAATTGTCAGGCTTTAAGCAGCAACATCCAACAAAATGTTTTGCAGCAATGGCATGTCCTTTGTCTGCTCTGTCCAATATGGTAGCCACTAGCAATGTGACTGCTGAGCTCTTGAATATTTCAATATGGCCGGGACCACTGAGGAACTGAATTTTTAATTTTATTTAATTTAAAATCATTTAAATAGCTACATGTCTCTAGAGGTTACATGAATTGGCTGGCATAGATCTAGAGGAACAAGAGATGGAATCCTTTTAGCTCCTTCCTGAGAGCCCACTCAGAGGTCTGTTTGGGTCTCTTGCCCCAAATCTGGTCCAATCTGGATCCTGAGTCATTGAGATTATGGGCTTCCACTGTGGTCACCCAGGAGGACTCAAGACTAAGAGGCCTTGGCGTCTGCCAAGGGTCATGCCAGCCTCTGCTCTAGACCACATAGTGTATTATTTTCTCTCATGATTTTGTGGGCTGATGAAGCTCAGTGGCATGGTTTGCATTTGGGGCCTCTCAGGTGGATGTAATCAGATACCTGCAGGCTGGGGTTGATTGGCCTGACATCCAAGATGGTGCACTCCCATGGTTACAGTTGATTCCTGCTGACAACTGGGGCTGTACACTGGAGCACCTGCACATGCCCTCCTTGTAACTTGGGCTTTCTAATAGTTTGGCAGTCTAAGGATAATAATTTTTACCTGGCGACTCTGGAGACTGAGGGTGAGTATTTCAAGAGGCCCAGGAAGGACCTGAGAAATTTTTATGGTTGGGTTCAAAAGTGCCAGAAAGTTCATTTCATCTCCTTCTATTGGTTGCAATTGGTTAATCAAATCACTAAAACTAGCCCAGGCTCAAGGGAGGAAAATTAGACTTGTCTTCTAAATTGAAGGAAGAACAACTAAATATGGCATCTCTAAATTCAGCAGAAATTGTCCTTAATTTACTATAGTGATCATATTAAAGGAAAATCATTCAGAGAAAATAAATGCACAATTATATTCAGAAAGGATCAAAGAGTTGAGAGGCTTCAATATGAAGGTCTAGATTTGGGAAGGTGCTCGTGATAAAACATGGAGACCACCTACAGAAAATTGCAGAGGCCCAAAGATGGTAAGACTATCTAGAATTACAAGGAAAGGAATATTAAATTTAAATGGATTTGCTGGGTTTGGTGGTGCATGTTTATAATACCAGCGGCCAAGGCAGGAGAATCATAGTTTCGAAGCCAGTCTCAGCAACTTAGTGAGGCTGTAAACAATCTAGTGAGACCCTGTCTCAAAATAAAAATTTAATGGATTTAAGGAGAGTCATGCTCTTATTAGAGATCTGGAATATGTCCAAGCAAAAAAGTTTCAATAGCTATCTTGGATAGCACGGGAAAAGCTGATAAGGGCTATTTGGGGTAGCAATTGACGGTTCTGTTATTGGTGCTTTAAGTTTTATACGTTACAGCAATCACCAAATAGGAGACAGCTGGCATAAGAGATAGGGAGGCCACAATCTGGTTCTGCTAGATGTAGAAGAATTTACCAAGTCTACCGGCCTCTGTGTTGTTTCTGTGTTAATAGGGGATGCAAAATGGGTGCAAAACCCCTTTTTTAGTCACTGGCCTTAATTGAGCAAGATTAAAGCTGAAGTAGAACAAAAAAGCTGGTCTGTCTGTCCCTGCCATCTTTCTTCCTCCTCCTGTAAAGGAGGTTAAGAAACGGCCCATGGTCTCGACGGTCTCATGGCATATGTCACACGTTCTGATCTGCTCTCATCTCTGTTCCACTTGTGGCTTTCTGTTTGGTGGAGGGCTTAAAAATCAGAGGAATTTGGATGATGATTAGAAAGATGATTGTAGAAACCCACTAAGAACTGATTAGACTGAGAAGTTGTAGGGAGAGGAGGTCACGGCAGATGTCGGTGAGAAAGTAGTGGTTTGGAGGTCAGTGGATGGAAACTGTGAGAGAAGCAGAAAAACTGGGCTGTAGAAGGAAATCCATCTGGGACAGCGGTTTTAGATCTGCATTGTGGTTCTGTGAGAGATTACTGGTAGCTCCCCAAATACCAAAAATAGGTGCAGCAAGTTAAGAATCTTAGAGGCCCTGTGTGATGTAATTTTCTTTATTTATCTGCAACTGAAGTCCACTTTGCTTATGATCTCCCATTTCCATCTGGTGGCAGAAACAAAAAATCTCATTGATTCAGAGTCGTTTCATTTCTGCTCAGTGTCTTTGGGGGTAATGACACACTCTGTTCAGAATTCTTTCCCCTCCTATCTTTGAGGGTGGGGAGGATGAGGGAGATAGAGGTGATTAAGGGGTCGTCTTGGTCTGTAGGGTGTAGAGTACCCTGCGGTCTTATAAACTTCAGCTAAGATCATGTTTGTCCTGACTGTCTCCATTGCAAGAATTCTTCCAGAGGTTGATCCTCTGGGCCCTTCATAACCCCCCTTGGAGGGTTTGGTGGCTCTTGGCTATTTCACTCTGGGATGCCCTGGACTTGGTGGGGCAGCCTGCCCCTAGGCCCAGGTCGCTCTGCTGCCGGGCATCAGATCCTGTGGCACTGGGCAGTGTGATTTTGTTTCAGGTGTATTGCTAGAGACTCCTCCCACAGAGGTGCTCAGGACCCACAGCCTGACAGGTGGGAGAGGGGCTGGAAATCCTCAGGGGATGAGGTCTCTCTTAAGGAAGGTGGCATTTCGAGGTGTCAGAACAATGTGTGGAGCTGAGAACACGGCAGAGAGTGAGACTGGGGTGATGGTGCCCCCTTCCGCGTGACTCCAGGTCAGAGGTGGAGTGAGGCGTGTGCCTGTACCAGGTGTCTGGGAAAGGAAACAAAGGGAAGGACAGGGACAGGGCCTGCTGTGGCTCTGTGAAGGAGGAGGTGGCTTCAAGATCCCAGACATTATGAGGTGAGAAAGGGACGTCTTCAAATCCTGTCACTGGAGTGGGTACCGAGGAGTCCCACCTGGGTATGGAGGCCTGAATGTCTAGCAGGATATTTGGGGAAGGGAGGGGTCAACCCTGATAAACAGGAAATCCAGGTGCAATGGCCTGTGCCTGTCATCCCAGATACTGGAGAGGCTGAGGTAGGAGGAACACTTGTTCCTAGAGCCCAGGAGTTCAGTGGTAGCCTGGGCAACACAGCAAGATCCTAGCTTAAAACAAATAAAAAGCATAATTTTTATTTTTAGTGCTTTTTTTTTTTTTTGTCCTTGGGGACTGGGGATTGAACCAAGGGGGTGCTCAGCTACTGAGCCATATCCCTAGCCTTTTTATCTTTTGAGACACGGTCTCACTAAGTTACTTAAAGCCTCACTGAATTGCTGAGGCTAGCCTTGCACTTGCGATCCTTCTGCCTCAGTCTCCTGAGTTGCCAGGACTGCAGGAGGGCATCACCGCACCTGGCAGAAATGTAACTTTTTATTTTTAGATTATTACACGAATTAATTTCACTTTCTACTTGTAAACTGATAAACTTTATAAAAAGCCTTTCACTACATAAATGGAAAGGCAAGTTCATGTTTACCAACCTAGGGCTTCTGGGTTGGTTTGCGGCGTCAACCCAGGCCTACCTACTTGAGTTTTCATTGATTGAACCATGTGACCATGCCTGTAGACGTGCCAATCAAGATGGACTGTTCAGTGTACCGGAATCACTGTGGGAGCTGAAAGGAACCCTGACAGCATAATGGAATCACCAGGAAGCTTTGAAAACACCGACACTTAAGACCTCAGCCCCAGAAATTCTGACATGACTGATGTAGGCGTGAAGGTATCAGATCTGCTTGGTCTGAGTGCACTGAAGTATGTGAAAACCATCTCTATTTAGATGAATACCGAGGAATGGGATTATTAGTGGATTTTCATAATACTATGTCACTACCAGATTTTAGCCTGCTTTTTTTTTTTTTCAGAAAAAGGAGTCATCTAAACTTATGGGAATAGAAAAAGAAATGAGCAATTGGCATCATGCCAGCTTTCATGATGAATTATGGCTGCAAGTTTCCTTATGTCCAATTCTTGGGTTCCTGAAGGAGTATTTCAAGAGATGACCTAGGGAAACAAGAACCTGTTCTGTTTGGAAAAGAGGCAGGAAAGGGTGGTGTGTATGGAAGGAAGGAAGGAATCATTTACTGAACAGTCTCAGGGGAGAGTGGTCCATTAAGACCCGAAAGACCTGGAGAGAAGCTGGAGGGTCCAGACACTTGCTGGAGGCAAGCAGAATGGAAGTTGAGCAGGTTTCAAGCTCCCCCGCTGATGGGGTAGGCACTGTCCCAGCTCCCCAAGGGAGCTCCCCTCCCCCACGCAGTCCTGAAAGGCTCCTTGCCGTTTTCTCGGTGTGAATTCTCATTTGCAAAGTGAGCTGGTGGGAGTGAGAAGTTTAGAAGAGTATTCATTCTGGCATCTAGATCAGAGCTAGATTATAGCGTTCCTAACAATAACCATAAAGCCAGCAGATGACGCTTGCGCATTTTCGATTTTGTGCCTGGCACTGCTTTCTAGGTATTAGCCCGTTTTATCTCTCCAACCACTCCACAAGATGGGGGCTGTTAGGATCCCTTTTCACAGAAAAGGCAACCGCGATCCAAAAATGCGGTGACTACTCCCAAGTTCACAAAACCAGTCCCAGAAACCTGACCAGGTTCCAGACTCCGAAGCCACTCGGAGCGAGCGCCGAAACTGAGCGTTGGCCTGGGGCTCAGCCAGTCGCTAGCTCACTTCTCACTGGTGGCAGAGTGTGGTCGCGATGGCTAGGTAAGTTGTCAACTTTAATTCTGTGGGTCCCCCTGCCCGTGGCCATCCAGGAGCAGGGCGGAGGTTTGGGAGTGCGCCGCAGCTCTCCAAGGCCCTGGCACCCGCGGAACCCCGGCAGGGGCGCGGGGACCACCGGGGAGTCCCGGGGCAGGGGAACGTGCGGAAAGGGCTGTCCAGCCGCGGCTGCTCCCCAAGACTGGAAGCCGCCCGGGTGGCGACCGAGAAGTCTCCGCCCGCTCCACGCCCCCGCGACCGCTGGGCTGGAGTTGGAGCCGCGCCCGCGGTTCCAGGCCGGGACGGGCGGAGCTCTCGCCCAGCGCCCGGAGCCCACTCGCAGCAGCGGCCGGGAGGAGCCGGAGCGCGGCCGGGCTGGGGCGGTGGAGGCGCCGGCCTGCCCCGTGCGCCCCCCGCGAGCGGCAGGAATGTGACCGCCAGGCGCCCGCGCCCCGGAGCACCCCTCGCGCGGCTCCCAGGGCTCTGATTTAGCTGGGCTCGGCCCGATCCCATCCACGACTGCGATCCCAGCACCAGGCACGGCGGCAGGCCCAGGTAGGAGAGCCCAGGAGAGCCCTGGGGGCAGATCGGGGTGCTGGTGTTCTTACCTTGGTTGTGAAAGTCTGTTGTGTAAGAAGGTGATGATGGTTGTGTGTGTGTGTGTGCGTGTTTCCTGTGTGAAGCAGGAGTAAATTCGAATGCTTTTGGGAACCCACGGATCCTTCTTGAAGTTTGTTTTAGGTGGGGATTGGTAAATTGCTTCCAGGTGTTGTGATCTGGTCAAGTTCAACTGGTGTTGGAGGGAGGAGGGGTTTAGGATCAGACGTCAGTCAGTGAGCAAGATAAGGGGTGAATGCTCTAAAGGCACCGGGTGGGGCAACTTGTCCTCCCCAGATAAAAGATGATCCTGGGCAAGGTAGCTAGGAAGAAGTAGACGGTAAGCAGACACTCATTGTTTATGACAAGTGTGCCCAGCACTTCAGAGTGTATATGGCCTTTATATGACTGTCCTTTTATCCTCCCAGGAGTTTTGTAGAGAAGGTTGCACGATCATCCTTGTTTTACAGTGGAGAGAGCAGAAGCTTAGAAAGGTGATTAACTTGTTGGGGCTCTGGCATCCCGAAGGAGCCTACCATCTGTGGTCTTCAAACTCCTGTGTCTTCTGTATTACCCTCTGTGGGCCCCTAGCAGTCCCTGCCTGCCAGGGCTTTCTCCTCTGCACTGCCAGGAGGGAGAGAGGCTACTGAGGAGGAACGTGAACTCGTGGCATGGACGTGTCTCAGTGTTTTCCTGGGGGCCTGGGGTGCTCATCAGATGGCGCATTCCTGTGGTTTTATCTCCACATCCTAGCAACTAAGAAGGGATCGCGTGCACTGGACCACTGGTGGTAGAGAGAAAAGGGGAGCTGAGGTTCATCCATCATTGAAATGTGATGTCTGGGAACTGGCTTAGTACTGGGCTTCTGTGTAAAATGGGACTCTGTGACTATGAGTTAAGGAAAGTCAGGGTGGTGCTGGGGGCATTTGTTCTCTCTTCCCACCGAATGTACTAAGTAGCTATTGACATCTCTTTTCAGTCACTCTAACTTCTTAGTATCCTATTTAATATGCCACTTACATCATTCTGTCTTCAGACCCTGTGCCAACTTTTGGGCTAAGCAGAAACATCGTGCCTTTGGGGTGGATTTGATGGGGAAGGGAGGTGGACCCTGACTTAGTCTCTTTGAGCTGTCATTCTGCTTCACTGGAAGGGAACACTCCCCATGGTCACTGCTTCCTAGGTTGCCGTGCAGTTCGAGAGAGGATGTTTGACCTGAATTCGGATGTGACCTTGGCAGGGCAGGACCAAACTAATCATTTCTAATGGGCTTCTCTGTGCCCTGTGTATCGTAATATGGCATCAAGATGTTCTTTAGGGTTCTGAAACGTGTAACACCTTTGAGCAAATTCTTCACCACTGGAAAAACACCAGTTCACATCCAACAAATGTCTATAGAATGCCTCCTTATGTCAGGCACTGTAGCAAGTTCTGGGACTAAAACAAGGAAAAGAATAAATGAAAATTCCTGTCCTCTGGTGGATGTATGTCCTCCTGGCAACTAATAGGACATCCAGAGTCTCTCTTCAGAAAGGGGTTCTTTGAAATCTTCTTCTCTACCCAGAGTGTGGGTACCTGGGCTATGCAGGGGACACTATTCAGCATCTCCAGCCAGAGGGTGAGGAGGTGATCGCAGAGAGAGCTCTGTGGTTCCCTAAGGAACAAAAATGGTGCCAAGATGTATCCCATGGTTTGCTTGTGTGTGTGGACTAGGACAGGTGAAAACACGCCATTGGAAAATATCTGTAGGAGGTAGATATGTGTCTGTCACCTGCAACCAAGACTCTAGAGGGAGGATCTCATTTGACAAAGGGGAAGCACTTACCACTGCAGGGAAACTACATAGCACCAGGGATGGGGAGTCGTAGAGGTCCTTATCATCTTAAGCAACACCAGGGTCCATTACGAACTTGCCCCACTTCAAAGGGGAGAAGTCATCAGGGGCACCTTTGTCTCACTGGCTGGGACCCAGCCCCACAGAGCTGGTGCTTGGTTTGCGTTTTCCTCTTTGTGGTGATCAGGTGGGCTGGTGGAGTGGCATGAGGATCTGCAGCACCAGCAGTTTTGTTCTCTGAGTGCCTGTCATGACCACAGAACATGCTGCGGCGGTCTCCTGGGCACACCCAGCACCTGGGAGCATGCAGTGGGACCCTGGCACCAAGTGATCTCATTGAGTGTTGAAAGGGGCTGGGCTTCTTCAAGATCTCTGCTCACCGGCATACCTTTGAATTCTGTGCTGTCTCCTCTTCATGCATATTCCACCCTAGGCACACAGGTGGCAGAGTAATGGGGACACTTTTCCATCTCCACCTGTTTTAGGAAGGATTTACAAGATGCCTCAGATTAAAAATAGGATGAAAGAAAAACAAGAGTGGAGATGAAGTGGAGCCTGAAATCAGGCTAGAAATGTCACATGCACACCTTGCTGACTTAGTTGCATGTAAAGTATTCCAAGCGGGGCTGCCAAGGTAAGTCTGTGTCTCAGTTCTGCATGTTCCTACCTCAGTATTGCCAGAGACACTCCTCGACATGCAGGATTGGAAGCCAAGCAGGATCTGCATCAGGCTGCATTAGGCACTGGTATTTTGAAAACCCTGCAGGTTCTTCTCATATGTAGAAAAGATTGAGGAGGTAAATACGCTTTCTTCCAGGAATTTGGAAGGTCTCAGCTGTCCTTGTTTTCAAGATAAACGGAAAATGTTTGGGAGAAATAAAAACATTCTTGATACAAAGTCAAGTAGAAACTTTTTCTTGAAGATCTTCATTAAAGAGGCAAGAAGAGCAAATTTCAGGCCATCTTTTTTTTTTTTTTTAAACACATAGTGTCTTTATTTATTTTAAAAATTTGTTTTAATTATACATGACAGCAGAATGCACTTATATGCTTTGATGTATCATACATAGATGGATATAATTTCTCATTTTTCTGAGTGTACATACTGTAGAATCACATTGGTCCTACATTCACATGCATACATGCAGTAATGTCTGTCGGGCCTCCTCTTGAAATGGCCTGCCTGGAAAGCTCAGTTCCATAATGATGATTTGGCCGTGTGTTAACAGGGAGGGTCTGTCCGGCCTGGTCTCTGCTCATCTGGCTTTCCAAATTGAGGAACTTCTGGACACCTAGAAGTCGAGTAATACCTCCTGCACAAGGGTTAAGTGGAAAGTTAGATGTTGTCACTTCCCGTCAGTGTCTCTTACCTCACTGAGAGCCCAACACCCTCCTCTTAGTGCACATATTTTTAACACCCATTAACAATTGCGAAATGATATGCAAAACTTACCTCTACTGTAATTTTTAAAAATGGATACATACCTACATGTAAAGAAGAAATAAAAGTAATTTGCATTAAAAGTATGTACTTCAGCCTGCAGATGCTTGGACGGAGCCTAACGAGAAACTAGCGGGGTTCCCCAGTGCTTTATGCAGACTCACCCTGTGGTAGCACGGGACAGCTCAGAGGCCTTGGAAGGGATGAGGTGGTGACCTTGGTCGAGGTCTGAATGGTAGTCAAAGGTCAGTCTTTTCTTAACTTCACAGTAGTGGCATTCCTAAACAATTTAGTAGGTATGGAAATTATGCCAACATTATCTGGGGTCTGGGACTCTGCGGGTCCCAACTTGAAAATCAAAGCTTGTTTTTGCCTGCCCAGAAAGATCTGACCCATTATTGTTTGTGGCATCTTGGGACAGTAACCATGTCTTGTGTGCCTCATTTTTCCCTTTTGCTGTTAGACCCCACCAGCCTTAGTTGAAATCACCAGTCTCATGGTTTTGAGACTCTGTGATAGCTGATATCAGATTTCTTAGCAACTCCTGAAAACTCTTGGGCAATTTTTATGTTATCTTCTTATTTTATGCATCCTTGATGCTAGAACACAACAGTAGACATTTTATATAAATATGGATTGATTTATGAGCTAGACTGTAAGTGTGGGCATGAATGTCCGTGGGACATCTGTGGTCACGTGGGACTTGGAAACAAGGTTTCTGTGAGCAGACTGCCTTGTGCTATTCTAGATGTCTAGCATCCATGGCCCCCAACACTCACCAAATGCACTGTGATCCCCCAAAGTATCCCCTTCCCCACAGTTTCTGAAATGCTCCCCTGGGGGTCATGCCTGCCCTGTTGGGAATGGATGCTTCCCTGCATGACTTGGTGGTAAGAAACATGGGTCCTGAAGAAGCAGGGCACTGGTGAGTAGGGTAGAAGTCAGCCTTCCAGGATGCACTTAGGGTCATTATTAAAGGATGGAAGGTAGAGGTGATAGAAATCAGAATGGTGGGAGCCGCGTGCGTGGGCGACGACTCTGAAGGTGCAGGAGGGAACCCTGGCGGGTGGCGGCAGCGGTCTGTCTTGGTGGAGTATCCCAGGTGCATACAGTTGTCTGGTTTATGCAATTGTACACATAGGCGTGTGTGTCTCACTATATGTCTCTTTTACCCTCAATGAAAAAATCATACAATGGAAAACAATGTGGACATTGCTGTGGAGAATGCTGGGTCCTCTGGGACTCTGCAGATCCCAATTTGAGAATCGGAGCTTGTTTTTGCCTGCCTGGAAGGGTCTGACCTATTATTGTTTGTGGCATCTTGTGGCAGTAAACCATGTCTCTTGTGCCTCATTTTTCCCATTGGCCGTTAAAACCCATGTGCCTTCATTGAAACCGCAAGTCTTATGGTTCTGAGACTTGTGATAGCTGATATTAGATTTCTTAGCAACTCCTGAAACCATTTTGGCAATTTTTACATTATCTTCTTATTTTATGCATCCTTGATAGAATTTTTTTTCCTTTTTCTATTTGTATGGGTTAATAAGCCAAATCCACTAGGCTTTTGGATTCATCTGCTGATAGGAAGATCACCAATCTGGGTGAATCTTGGGCTTTCTGAGATAGCAAATGAGTTCTTTTTTCCCTCTTGTTGAAGTGGTTTTGTTTGCTCACGATTTTGTACAACTGATTCTTGTGCCTATCCTATTGAAAGTGCAACTGGAGTTTTGGAATGTCTGTGAATGACAGTGTGTGCTACTGTCCAGAGTGGAAATGGTCCCGTTATGCTTGGAGCACACCATGGTGGTCCTCAGACTTTTCCCTGGTCATTCCCACCTCCTCCTTCTCCATTCTGAGTCTGGTCATGCGGTGGACTTGTTGGTAGTTGGAGTTAGGTTACTCTGTCTGTCTTGTCCACTGGGTATGACAAGGGCCCTGATGCTTCTGTTTCTATGGGATGGTGTAGAGATGACTGGGCATTGATTTAGCATAGCACCACTTAGCACCACTTACATTTTACCATCCAAGGACTCACTCTGAGAAGTGAAAAGCATATGTTTTACCTAGTCTCCAAAGTGGCTCAGCTTGGGGGATATTTTTTTGATGCCTCTTGTTTTATCCTGGGCATATTTTAAAGCCTTTTTCTTCCCACTTTACAGTATAGCCATGTTTGTTCTAATATAAAAATAATAACTCTCCCAAGAACTCTTTAAGTAAAAGTGATGTCCAGGAGAGTAGACTGGATTCCTGGCTGTCTGTAGATCCTCCTTGCAATATGTGGATTCTGGTTTAAGAATCAGGGGCTTGTGTAAGTATCAAATTCTAACATCTACAGATAGATGGTTTGTGGCTTTGTATGTTCCTTTTAGCTCTATCTTTCAAATGAACGTTTTTGGTCTCCAATGTTGAAGACTGCTGAATATGAATCCAAAACAAAGGTGTAACAGTAGAATGTCATAGTTATGGATTTAGTTTTAGAACAATAATTCATTCCCTTGCATTTCCAGTGACTTTCAACAGAACATGTAGCTTATGACATTTCATAAGCTAAAGAATATGACTCACTCTCAGTCACTTCTGAGGTATGGCCAAATTAGTTGCAACCTCATTCCCTGGATATTTCTCCACTACACCAAGTCTATACATACCATTAATGTTTGGACTGAGAGGTTGTATTAAATGATGCTGAGTATGTATTTATGGAAAGGTAGAAGTGTACACTGGAATGAGATGGCAATGTGGAAAGTTTGTGCTATGTTTCAATGTGTCCCTAAAGTTCACCTGTTGGAAACTTAATGCACAATGCAACAGTGTAGGGAGGTGGAGTCTAAGGGGAAGGATTAGGTCCCAGGGCTCTGCTCTCAGGAATGATAATGTCATTATCCGGGAAGTGAGTTCACTATTGCAGGAGAGGATTTGTGATGGAAATGAATTTAGCCTCTCCTGCTTGCTTGCTCACTCCTACCCTCTTGCCTTTCCACCTTATACCATGGGATGACATAGCCCAAAGTTCCCTAGTAAATGCTGGCACCATGCTCTTACTCTTTCTTCTCAGCCTCCTGAACCATGAGCCAAATAAATTTATGTTCATTATGAATTACTCAGTTTCAGATATTCAGTTGTTGTCTCAGAAAGTGGACTAAGTATGGTTAAGATTTTCTTATAAATTTCATATTTGGGGATTGCCTACTTCAGATCCTGGGGAGGAGAAAGTTACCTCTTGCTGTCTACTCACTCTTCCTGGGTTTATGTTGAGATTTAAATTAGAGGTAGGCCCTGTACTTGGGAAGGTCTGCTATGCCACTCAACAAGTATGTCCCTTGGCGTGGTGAGGAGTCTAAGAGGGCAAGATGTGCTTACTGGGAATCTGGACCCACCAGCAACCCTCTTGACCAAGCTTCAAGTAGCTGTGACCCCTGAAATTCTCTCCTCAAACAACCTGGATTCCCGTTCCAGAGCTATACAGGTCTCTTTCCAGGTGATCTCCATGAACTCCACTGCCAATGTACCGGACTGATTTGCAGAATGGCTAAGCAGGGCTGTGTGGAGAAAGGACTCAGACGTGCAGACGGGCATGTCTACTTGGGTGCCTGCTCAGGGCCCCTCACGAGAGGGAGAGAAGGAAGGAGAGGAAGTAGCTCGATACAGCATGAGCTCAGCCAGTGCTTGGACACGGAGCACTGGGTGCCTCTGTGCCAGGCTTCCAGCAGGGGGTCCATGCTTTGTGTACCCTCAGCATGTCTGACATCACCCTCCACGTGGCTTCACGTCATCGGTGGTAGGTCTGATGTGTAGCACCTCACTGGTGCCTGACTTCTGTTCTAGAAGGCAGACTCACAATGTGGGGGAGTTCCTCCGGAATAAGGAAGGAATTCCTCAAGAGTATGGGAAGTTCCTCAGGAATAAGAAGGTGCTTAACGGATACAATGTGGCCACCAACACAAACTTGGGAAAAATGCCCCTTCCCCCTACACTGGGTCCTATGCCCATGAAAGAAACAGGCTTGGGGTCTTGTGGCAGCTCCTCTGTCCCCACTTGTCACTTTTTCTGTGCCTACACTGGGGAAGGAGTTTTTTGCAGAGGGACAGAAAGTGTTGGATGGAGTCAGTTCTTCCTGGAAGGGAAGTTTTGGGGGAGGCCCAATATGTTCTTCATTTTTAATTCTTATACTTGATTTCTAGTGTTGTATGCTTTCATGTTTTATGTTTTAAGTTTCTCATCCTGAAGCTAGTGGTATCTTGGTCTGTTTTAAGTTGCTATAACAGAGTCCCTGAGACTGGGTAGTTTATAAACATTAGAAATTTATTTAACTTACAGTTCTGGAGGCTGGAAGTCCAAGATCAGGTGGCTGCATCTGGTGAGGGCCTTATCATGCCTCGTAACAGCAGAGAAGTGGAAATTCAGGAGACTGCATGTAGAGGAGAAAAGACATGGGGGAGGACCTCGCTTTATAATAACCTGCTCTCAGGGCCGCTAATCCAGTTCCACCAGAAAGAGGACTTCACTTCCTCCTGTGGGAATTAACCGAGTCTTAGGAGAGCAGCATTGATCTCTTAACATCTTTTAAAGGATCGTCCCTCAATATTGCCACAGTGGCCATCAAATTTCAACATGAGTTTCAGAGGGGACAGACCATATTGGAACCATAGCAAGGAGGAAATTGCTTTATGCGTCAGATGTGTATTTTCTCTTTAATGCCCAGTAGCTTTGTGTGTACCATGTGCCACTGCATCGTGTGACACACTGATGTTCCCGGATGTGGGATAGTCAGCAAAGAACAATGGGAACCAGACTTGTCTGTTGGCTTTCTTGTGTGTGATTGCCAAACAAATCGGGGTACACGTTAGTGAACCAACAAGGCTGCTTGGGGTAGAGGGTGACTAGCTGTGGGCTTCTGGTTACCTGAGGCCCCAGGGGGCTGGCCATCAGTGTCTTGGCGTCCCCCTCCCCCGACCTTGCTAAAAGCTGCTGTGCAGAGGTCCAGTCATGTCATCTGTGTCATAGACCTTGTACGCAGGATATTATGGTGTATTAATTTACTGGGTGACTGAATCTCTTTCCTGTCCTTGGTTATTTTATTTTGTGAGGTAAATTCAATTTGAAAAATAACACAGTGGACTAAATCTGCGACTTTGTATTTATCAATGGTGTTTTCTGAAGATATATTTTGCATTTTACCATAAACCGCTTTTACGACCGATATGGATCAGTTGCCCCTGAATGAGGGGGGTCTTGTCTGCCCAGTGTTTCTTTGCCTATTAACAGTTTTCCAGCCGGGCATGGTGGCACATGTCTGTAATCCCAGTGACTCAAGAAGCTGAGGCTAGTGGATCCAAAATTCGAGGCCAGCCTTAGCAATTGAGTGAGGTCAGAAGCAACTCGGTGAGACCCTCTTACAAACTAAGAAAAATAAGAAAGACTGGGGATGTCGCTCAGTGGTAAAGCACCCCTGAGTTCCATCCCCAGTATCAAAGTGTCAAAGAATGAACGAACGAAAGGAAGAGTCAGTTCTTGGTCTCCAGCTCTCTCCTCAGAGTTGTTCTCATCACCAGTTCTTTTGCCAGTCATCTGGGCATGAGCCCTTCATCTCACTCCTTAAGAAGAATTCTACCTTTTCCTGTGTGATTTCTGGTCTATCTCTAGACCCCAGCCACCCCAGTGCCATTTCTGTTCTCCAACCCATACTCGGTACCCATTTTCTTTGCTTGCTTTCCTTGACTCTAGGCCAAGTTTCCATCCCTATGTGTCCCATACAAAGATGGCGGGTGGGTGGGGTGGCTTACTTCCTTCCCTCCTTCCTTTCTTCCATAAGTGTTTACTGAGCTCCTACCAGATGCAAGTGTGATGGGACCCTCCTCCCAGATCTTTGTTTGCTTCTTAGAATCAACTTTGAGTCGGTTGGAAGTCCCAGATGCCACTGGACTGGACGAGGAGAACTGAATGGAGACATCCTAGAGGGCACTGTGACAGGGCTAGGACCAGAGCTAGGACGAGAGCTGAAAAGGAACAGAGCAAACTGGAAGATGACCATGGGAGAGTGGACAGGGCAGAGTGTCGACCTCATCCCAGGATCCAGAGGGTGGAGGTTGGGAGTGCGTCAGATGCACAGGGACATCCAGTTAGATGGAAACTCAGTTTCTGTGTAATTCCCTCAGCTGCAGAGAGGTGTCTGGGGCACCACCTGGAGACGGGGAAGGCTCTGTCCCAGGGTCCTTGGCATGGAGAAACTGGGAAGGCTGGAGGTTTGGGCAGTGCATTCCAGAGGAGTCATGAACACGGAGGGCGGGTGTGCACGGCTCAGCAGTGGGTAAGCAGTTGGCGATAGTGAGTATGAAAATTCTTAAAGGAAGTTTCTGGGTCCAAAAGGAAGAAGAAAAGTGAAGCAGGTTTGGGATGTGGGGAGTCAGCCTCTCTGTACGAGTTTTCTTGAACCTGCCAAATAAATTCATCCCTCGTCAGCCTTCTCTTCTCCCCCCATCTTTAATTCCCTTGTGACTTTATATAATACCCTCAGCTGCAGAGGTGTCTGGGGCACCACCTGGAGATGGGAAGGCTCTGTCCGAGGGCTGGGGACGGGAATTTCAGGGAGTCTTCCCTGTGGTAGGACTCACGCTCTTGAGCCCCTGAGGTTCTGATGGCTTAATGCGATGTACCTACCGTCTCTGAAGGGTAACAGGAACAATCGGTTGGGATTCAGTGTATCTGGTCTCAGCAAAGTGCTTAGCATTGAATTTGTCAGGCTGCTTTTAGGATGGATATTAAAAGGTCTATGTGGCCTCACAAGTTTGTTATGGGCCCAAGGAAATGACTCAGACATGAAAAAAAATATCAGTCTCCAACATATTAAAAGAAAACACAAGGGAATGATGGTGAGGTGGTGTATAGGACGGAACAGCAGGGCAATCTAAATCGGCTTTTACGAAGTCATTTTAAATCATGCAATATGGGCTGCAGGTCTACCGATACACTTGATATAAGGAAGATCAAGGACTTGGAAAACGAGTGTGCTGGTCTCAAAAGGCCCGGCCTGAGGCCTGGTAGTGAGCTCTGACACCCACCCCAGAGACATGTGAGTCATTTCTGCATCCATGTCTGGCAAAGGGCGTGGGTCTCATCAAAGATAGTTGGGGGTTGTAAGACCCTCTGTGTTCCTGTGACTTCATTTCCTGAAAGGGTTCCGTCCTCAGGGCTGTGGGACACAGACCTTTTAAACATTCAGCACAGAAGCCTTTCCCACCTCTGCTGGGGTCCTGGCGGCAGCTGTGGGTCCCTCAGGCCTCTAGATTCAAACTTCACTCCTGTCCTCTTTCTTCCCCAGGTGGACACGTCCCCTAAAGATGGTGACTCCCTCCTGAGCAGCCGGACCACTTCCCACAGGAAAAGGCCTTCTCCCAGGTAACAGGGCTGGGTCCCCCCGGGATCCCCCTGCTTTTCCTCAGCTCAAGGTGACCCCGACATGGCTTGTGCTCTAAGCAAACATATCTTCCAGTTCTTGGCCCACTTTTCTTTGGGAGAAGCCCTGTGGCGCTTCAGTTTGACAGATTCAGTTTGTCAGATTCAGTTTGACTCTGTAGCTGGCATTTGAGTGTTTGTATATATTTAGGAGGTCCTAACATCTGGGTGGGCCTGGAGGTCATGGGATTCAGTGAAAACGGCTGGGTACAGGAAGACACACACTGCATGATCTCACTCATACATAGAAGCTAAAAGAGTTGATTTCAGAGGAGAAAGAGCAAGACAGTGGTCCCGAGAGACAGGGAGGGAAGGCACAGGGCAGGTAAGAGGAAGATTTTATCAGATATTTGAAGGAGTCTGTGACTCAGTTGAGAGCCACTGCCTGCTCACGTTTTCTGGTCACCCAGGCCCCACTGCAGCTGTGAACTCTAAAATGATGATTCCCAATGTGGGAAGAGAGCGCTCCTCAATTCTAGAACATTCCAGGCCTTCCTGTCCATTTTCCACTTTTCTTTCATTTTACACCCAAATTATTCTTCTTTCCTTCCTTCCTTCCTTCCTTCCTTCCTTCCTTCCTTCCTTCCTTCCTTCCTTCCTTCCTTCCTTCCTTCCTTCCTTCCTTCCTTCCTTCCTTCCTTCCTTCCTCTCCTCCTCCTCCTCCTCCTCCTCCTCCTCCTCCTCCTTTTGCAGGACTGGGGATAGACTCAGGTGCTCATGTGGATTAGGCAAGTGCTCTATTGCTGACCTACATCCCTAGACATTAAAAAATTTCATTTTGAGGCAGAGTCTCACTGAGTTAGCCAGGTTGGCCTTGAACTTGGATTCCTCCTGCCTCAGCCTTCTGAGTAACTGGGATCAAGGTGGGTGCCACCACACCTGGCTATGTTTGAAGTTTTGATTTTGGCTAGAGACGACACTGCTGGCCTTGTCCCAGGAGATCTGGGCCTGGGTAGCACCAGTGACACCCTCTGATCTCCTCTGAGCTGTCTGTGGGTCCCTGAGCCTGTCCGCCTAACCTGGGCAGCCCTCCTTGGCCCCCAGTCAGCCTGCCATCCCCACCCTTGTCCCCAGGCACACATCTTGCCCTGCTGGATGGCCTGCCCTCTCATCTCTCATCTGGACCTTCATGGTAGCCTGTCCCCACTCTTGTCACTAGGTTATATTCCATCCGGGTGCCAAGATTTCCAAAAAGAAAACCTAGCCACAGCCCGCTGCACGATATAAAATCATGAAGTGATTTTCTGCCATCTTCAAATGACCGTCCAGCTCCTCGGCACACCCTTCATGTTGGGGCACTTTGGGCCACTCTGGTCGCACTTCTTGGCACCATCCCATGTGGACCCAGGCGTGAAGATAGTCGCGATATAATTGCTCAGTGGGGCAGCAACTAAATAGAGAAATGACTGGATAACCAACAACATTTCCCCAACACCTGCCTTTGTCTTCGGACTGGCCATGCGATTCAGAATAACTAACATCAGAGGGACCTTGGCGGATACTGTTTGATCTGAGCCCTTTCAGTGTGGCGACTCATTTCATCCTCATAGCAACCATCAATGGCAAATACTGTCACCAGCCTCACTTTGTCACTTGGGGGCACTGAGGCATGGAGGCTGAACTTCTATCCATGGTGCCCTTGTGTTTGGGGATCCCCGGCTTAAACAGCCTCTCCACTCCTGGCACTAGGAAGCCAGTCCGTGTCAGCTCTACCTTGGAATTTCTGTGTTGTCTGAGGGTATCATGGGGTTTGTGTTGATTTTTTGGGGGGTGGGGGTATTACCAGGGATTGAACTCAGTGCTACTCGACCACTGAGCCCCATCCCCAGCCCCATTTTGTATTTTATTTAGAGGGATGGTTTCACTGAGTTGCTAAGCGCCTCTCTTTTGCTGAGGCTGGCTTTGAACTCTCGATCCTCCTGCCTCAGCCTCCCGAGATGACAGGCATGTTCCACCACGTGGGGCTTGTGTTGACTTTTATTGGGAACACAGCTGGATGAGTCCCTCTCTGATGCTCTCACTCCCCTTGGTCACGTGACCTTTACTGCCCATCTCTAGGTCAGTGCTGACCCGTTGACCCCTGGGTCCTAGGGACTGATGTGGATTCTGGACGGCTCCTGGTGAGGGGAAGGGGGTGACTCCCACCTCTTTCTTTATTCCAGTTTGGGGGCAGAAGTCAAGCCTGGCGCCCTGTTTTACAGACCGTTTGAGTAGGGAATGACTGATGTCCCCTGCCTCAGTGCCCACCTGTGCCAGGTGAGGAGAGTGAGGTCCAGGAAGGACTCACGTCCTAGACCACACTGCCCAGGGGTGGACACCACTGGTCTTGGACGTGTGATCATCGGGTTGTTTGTCTCTGCTCAGTCTGGAACTATACCTTAGACACGCTCTCTCTAAAGACCCTTTGGCATCTTCCGCCTGCCTAATAATCAGACAAGCCTAATCTTGTGCCTCTGTGAACCACCAGCTGCTGTGCTCACGTGATTTCACAATGCCCTCATTTTGTCATTGATCAACTAATGAGAGTGGTGGTGATGCCCGGAGCTGGTAAGCAGGAAACTTACCAGTTCCTGGAACTTTCTTCTCTTTGTTCCTACTGTGAGGACTTAACACACACATCCATACAGTCCCAGAGAAAGGTCAAAAGCCAGGCTACCAGGCTCCAAAACCTTCTACCTTATTTCATAGCCTGAATGGAATTTCAAGTATATATGGCAGTAATACCATTAATCTAGACCAATTGGGGATAAGGCCAATTTACTTGAATAAAGTGTCAGAAGCACATGATATTTAAGGAATGCAGTTTAACTAGTCTGAGACTGGTTTTCAAGGCTTGAGCCAGACTTCAGGATCATCACCCTGGTACCGGGAGTAAAGTGACGGGAATCTGAATAGGTGTGTCTTGCATGCTTAGAAAATCTTGCAGGATTTTTGTAACTTTTGATTGAGCTTCTTAAAGAGAACACTTTCTAGTTAACATTCCAATGATTGCTTGTGTTAAGTCTCAAGGAGAATCATCTTAAAATATTTTGTACCTGTGTATTTACTTACTTATAGCTGCAAATAAGAAGATAGACACCTTTAGTCTCCAGAGCCGAGCACAGGTCTATAATCCCATGACTGACTTTGGAGGCCAAGGCAGGAGGATTGCATGTTCAGGGTCAGTCTTGGCAATTTAGCAAGGGCCTGCCTCAAAATAAAAATGAATGAATGAATGAAAAGGGCTGGGATTGTAGTTCAGGGTTCAGTCCCTAGTACTGTTTAAAAAAAAAAAAAAAGAGGCAGATTTTTTTTTTTCAAAGCATAGAACTACATGGTACTATAAGAAGTACATGGTCTCCCCTGATATTTAATGGAGGGGATGGCTATTTATTTTGTATGGGTTTTTTGTTTGTTTTTGTTGTTCATTCCGTGAGACATTACTAGGGGTGGCGGGGTTTCAAGCTCAGTGCTAGATGCTGAGCGGGCAGAGATGAACAGGCCTTGGCTCCTGCCCACGTGGGTTTTCCCTTGCCAGGATAACTGCAGGAAAGTGCTGAGAGCCAGGACAGAGGCAAGAGTTGCTGGGGTGACCCAGAGGAGGAAGCCAGGCTCAGGTCCACTGAAGGACCCACGAGAAGCTCAGACCCAGTAGCCTTCTGGGGTGTGGGAGGCTGATGGAGTGGGAAGGGGCCAAGACAGGGACAGAGGGAACAGCGGTGGCAAAGGCTAAGAGGCTGGCGCGCTTGGCGAGGCCACAGCTGAAGTCCTCCATGTTTCCAGGGGGTATGGGGTGTGCGGAGACCCAAGTCAGAGCCTGGCATGAAGCACCCCTGGGCTTTGCTAGGGGCATGGCCTTCTGGGCACACCCGAGAGCCAGGGAAGGTGTTTTGAACAGATCATTTGGTGGCTGATAGTTGGCAGGCTTTCTGGATGGATTGGCAGATGTCAGTCCCTAGGCAGAAAGACAGATTTGAAGCCTGTTGCCAGAATGACTCCAGACGAGGACTGGAGATGGCTTGAGCTACTGTGCCACCAGCAGTGGTCATGAGCGACCTGGGTGGGCTTGGTGGTCTGCAGAGACAGAATGGTTAGGCCTGGGGCGAGGGTGGGTGGAGTGGTGGCAGCCTCAGGTTCACTGATCCTTGGTCTCCTTTGGGTGCACACCCACGTAGGTTTGGAGCTGTGGTGTGCCTGTGGGGGGAGCCCTGGGGACGGAACTTTTGCTGGGACAGGAATGAGTCTCACTTGGGGAGCCTGTGGAGTCTGGGGTACTCATGGGCCCTGAGAGGATTTGTGCAAAAGCTAGCTGGAGACACAAGCCTGGAACTTTCTGCACGTCACCATGAGGCCCCTGTTCAGGAGTGTTCAACAGGAACATTCAGAGAGAAAAAGAGGCATTATCTTGGGCTTGGGAGGGTTAAAAGGGTAGGCAAGTGGGAAATGTTTGTTTTTCTCTTTCAAATTCACTTGGTGTTATTTTAGTGACTGTTCTGCAATGAGTGCGTTCTCCTTCCTGACTTGCTATCTTAGGCAAGCACTTAATCTCGCGTTACACTTCCCTCCTTGGAAGTGGACAAAGTCTTTTGCCATTAATAATAAATAACCAGAGTCTCAGTTTATTGTGTAGCCCAGTTGCTGACCAGAATCTGTTGTAGCTCATGCTGTGTTGGTGTGGAGGGGCTGTGGGTTTTTTTTTTCTTTTTTACTTTTGTGAAAACATTTGTATAAGCTCATTTATACATTTTTTGGAAAGTTTAAAAAGTTTCAGAGAAGAAGAAATCCGACCACAAGAACCAACCTCGTCTTAATATATTATTAGTCTTTTCAGTGCTGTTCTGCATTATGTTATATTGTAGAAAAAATTTGATCTCTTGCATGATGAAAGCAAGGCATGACCTTTGTACTGACGGAGAAGTATGGAAAGACTTTCGCCAGTGGGTCCTGGCAGGGGATACATTCCAGGTGGGGAATGGACCTTTACAAGTGGAAGCAACCGGGAAGAGGTCTTGGTTCCAGAACACTCCCCGCCATCAACATACTTATATATTCACATCTTTTTAATAAAACGGTGTAGTATTTCCATATGACCTGTGCACATCCTCCCATATGTTCAAAAAAAATCTCTAGATCACTTATAACACTGAATGCAATGTAAATGCCACATAAAGAGATATGCTACTGTATTGTTAAGGGAATAATAACAAAGTCTGTAAATGTTCAGTACAGATGCACTTTTTTCCCCCTAAGTATTTTAGATCTGCAGAGGTGGAGCCTGTGGATATGGAGAGCTGATTGTAGTCTACTTTGATATGGATTAGATCTGGGGGGGGGGAAGACAAGGGGGATACAAGACTAGAAATGTCTACTGGAGAAAATGATGGAAAATTTTTAAATATTAAATTGTCAAGTTTGCTTCCAGTTCTGTCAAATCTAACCAGAAGCCCGACATGGTAACATCAGTGACGGAGGAACATATCCGTTGGTGGGATTGGGGCCAGGCACAGGTGGGGCATCAGTGCATTTAGAGACTTGCTGGAATAGTAATGTTTTTTGTCTTTTTTTTCCATTCTTCCATTTTTCCAGGAGAATATGAAAGTGATACTCAGAACTGTTTGTCTCACAGTTCTACTGATTTCTTTAGAAGCTGGTAAGTTAAACACGTCCTTGTGTTCTCGTCTACTAAGAAAAACTGATTTAGAGGACACCAAGAACCTTCTCTAATAGTCATTTTTTGTTTTTTTTCTCATTGGTTTCTGTTGTCTCCCGGGACTGTCCTGGTCAGCGATCTGTGTAGCTGGAAATTTCCTTCAGATACTTCACCACTTTTCCTGTCACTCACAGTTGGGAAACCGAGGCCTAAGGAGGTTAATGAGCCAGGGTCAAGGGGCAAGAGCTCAAATCTGGGTCTCGCTGGTTGGAGTGAGATAAGGAAATCTTGGTTGTCTTTGGAGGAGGGTTATGCAGTCTTTAAGAGCTTTCTACTACAATCCTTCAGCAGATATTATTTTTTTTATTCCTTCATTTTCTCTTTTCCCTTCTCCATCCCTTATGTGAGTTTCTTGGGCCCCTTCCATATGCCAGGTACTAGGTGCTGGGGACGCAGCAGTGAATGTTCCAGACAGAAGTGTCTGCCTGCAGGGAGTTTGAATTCCTTTAGGGGAGAGAATACGTTAGATAAATAAATATACAGTGTGTCATTTGGTGACAAGGGTAGGGAGGAACAAAATAGGAAAGCAGGGTGTATAGTTTGGGGATTGGAGTGGGCAGAAGGTTAAATTTTTTGATAGTGTGGTCAGAAAAGGCCTTACCGAGAAGTTAACTTTTGATTTAAACCTGAAGGAGGGGAAGGAGAAAGCTGTGTGGAGGAGGGGTGGAAGTATCCTGAACTGCATGTGCAAAGGCCCTGAGGCTGAGTGCCTGGCATGTTCAAGAAGCTAAAATACCAGTATGGCTGGAGCATAGTGGCAGAAGGGAAGTCATCAGAGGTGTTGTTATTTGGATAAAGGGGGGATGGTAGAGGTTTGTTTGTAGAGAACCTTGCAAGATCTAAGGATCTTGGCTTGTCGTCTGACTGAGGTGAAAAGACTGCAGGGTTTTTTTGTTTGAAACCGGAGAGGGGATTGGACTTATATTTTAATGAGCTCTTTTTGGCTCCTATTTTGAGAACAAATCCTAAGGAGGCAAAGGCAGAAATAGAGATGCCAATTGAGAAGCCATTGTGATAATCCAGGCAAGTTAGTTGGTGATGGACTCTAGGCAGGAAATGATGAGGCTTATGTGTAAGTGGCAAGGAGTGAGGAGGAGCCACATTTCAAATCGACTTTGAATCTAGACCCAACAGGGGTTTTCAGATGGATGGATTGTGAGGTGGGAGGAGAAGAATCAAGGACAACTCCAAGGGTTTTGGCCTCACTTAACCAAGGTGGAACTGTCACTGATACGGTGGGGAAGGGACTGGACGGTCACTCTGGGCATGGGAAGTTTAGCTGTCCCTTGGATGTCTACATGGTGACCTTGACAAAGCACTGCAGAGCTTGAGAGAGAGGTCTGAGTTGGGATGTAAAATTGGATGACTGGGCAGCAGGTGACCGGAGAACCCTGAGCTGAACACGGTCATCGAGTGTGTTTAGGAAAGATGACAACTTCAAGGACTGGACTTGAAGGCCATGCAAAGACTGGTGAGCTGAGGGCTGGGGCGGTGGCTCATGGCAAAGTGCTTGCCCAGCGTGAGTGAGGCCTGGGGTTGGATCCCCAGCACCTTGAAGAAAGAGGAGAAGAAAAGAAGAAGGAGACAGAGAGGAGAAAGAGAAGAAAGAGGAAGAAGAGGAGGAGGAGGAATGGGAGGAGGGGGAGGAGGAAGAGGAAGGCCCTGAAATATGGAAGGAGAAACAGATAAGTATCCTGAGAGTCAAGTCAAGAAAATACTTCAGGAGGACAGAACCAGAGGGTCTACGTGTCAGTTGAAGATTTGTCAAGTGGGACGGTGTCGGAGAGTCGTGTATTTGGTTCAGCAACTTCAAAGTCACGGGTGGCTTTGGTTGGAACGGTGCTGGTGGAATGGGACAAATCTCACACAATGGAAACGTGGGTCTAGCTGAGGAGACACAGTGGTTGCTGCTACAGTTGCTCCCCCTAGCTAGGAGTCTTCCCTCTGTGCTGGGGCCATGCTAAGTTCCTAGCCACTTTTATTCCAGGCATATTTTAAAAAGATTAAAATGTTTAAATATTTAAAAAATTTTTAAATATTTAAAATATTGATTGGAATATAATCAATATTCAATAAACCTTACATAGCTGGAGTGCATAATTTGACTGTTGACATGCATAGACAGTTCTGAAGCCATGATCACAATCGAGATAATAAACACTGCCATCACTTTCTAGTTGCCATCCTTCAGAATCCCTCCTTTCCGTCAATCCTTCCCCATCTCCTTCCTCATCCCTAAGATCTGCTGGATCTGCTGATCTGCTTCCTGTGGCTAGCGATCAGTTTGTGTTCTCTATAATTTTGAATAAACGGTATTATATGGTATATGCTCCTTTGAGAGGGAGGGAATCTGATTTCTTTCCTGTTGTTGATTATTTTCCTACATAGTAGTATTCTATTATGTAAATATAATTCGTTTATCTGCTGACATGTTGATGGATATTCTGGCTGTTTCTAGTTTTTTTTTTTTTTTTCTCGCTGTGCTGGTGATTAAAACGAAGACTTTGGTGTCCTAAGCAAATGCTTTATCACTGAGCTAAAACCCTGGCCCTATTTCTGGTTTTTGAGAATTAAAAATAAAGGATTTATAAACATTGATGTACAGGTTTTTGAATGAGACATATGCTCTCATAATTTGGGGGTAAATAGGAGTAGAATGGCTAGATCATTTAGGGGATGCACATTTAACTTTTTAAGAAAATTTCAGAGTCTCCTAAACTTGTACCATTTTACACCCTCATCAGCAATGCACGGAAGTCCCAGTTCCCCCACATCTTCACCACGACTTGCTATCTATCACCAATCTTTCTTCATTCTAATCTGATAGATGATATCTGATCATGGCTTTAACTTGAATTTTGCTAATGATGTTGAGTTTCATTTCATGTGAGTATTTGTCATACATTTATCTTTTTTGGTGAAATTTCCAAATCATCTATCCATTTTTTTTTTTTTTTTGGTGGTACTGGGGATTGAACCAGGGCCTTGTGCATGCGAGGCAAGCCCTCTACTAACTGAGCTATATCCCTAGCCCCGTTTTTTTTCTAATTACTTGTTTTCTCATATTGGGTTTTGAGAAATCTTTAAACATTCGGAATACAAGGCCTTTATCATATATGTGGTTTGTAAATATTTTCTTCCTGTCTATCTTTTCATTTGCTTATGGTATCTTTCAAATAATAGAATTCTCAGTTTTGTTGAAGTCTAATTTGCCTTTTTTTTTCCTTGTATAAATTGTGCTTTTGGTATTGCATATAAAAAGATCTTTGCCTAATCCTAGGGCATAAAATTTTCTTCTAGATGTTTAATAGTTTTAAGTTTTACATGTAAGCCTGTGATTCCTTTTTATTGATTTGTAATTATTGTTTCATGCAGTTAAAAATTATATGGGAAAAAAGAGAAACTACATGCCCAAACTACTTATGTATTTTTAAAAATTTTATCTCTGTAGTTTTATATTTACCTCTGTAGTTACTGGTATTTTTTTCTTTTCTTAGTGGATTCTATTTATCATCTGGGTTCTTTTATTTTCAGCTTGAAGTCTTATGCACTTTATTTTTTCAGGGTAGGTATGCTTATGATGGATTTTCTCAGTTTTAGTTTATCTGTAAATGTATTCATCTCACCATCATTTTTGAAGGATGGTTTCTCCAGATATAGAATTTTTGATTGACAGTCATATTATTTTTAACTGGATGTCATGTCTTAATATGTCCTCCAGCAGCCTCCTGGCTTCTGTGGGTTCTAAGAGCCCATTGTGGATCTTATTGAAAATCCCTTGTATGTCATGAGGTATTTCTCTCTTGTCACCTTCAAGACTTTCTATTTTTGTCTTTCTATAATTGGACTATGATGTACCTAGGTGTCAATATCTTTCAGTTCATCCTTGTGGGTTAACCTTGCAAAATCCATACTTCCTGCAGTAAGTGACCACTGTAGTTATTACTTCTTTAATTTAAGGGTCAGCTAATGATTGGCCTTTCTTTGAATTCCTTGACCTGATAAGTTTTATACCCTTTGCCAAGGGGTTTTAAGATTTGGGTATGCCTTCCCACTCTGTCTTAGCCTTCAATGCCGGCTGATGTCTGATCTCTGAGTTATCTGGATGTAAGAGACTGGTCCCTTTCCTAGGCATGTGAACAGCCCTACCTACGTGAGCACTCTTCTTGATTCCCTAGGAATGTGTCAGAGCTTTCCAAAGCCCCTGTGGACTATGGATCTTCTTTGTCCTAACTGGCCTTAAGCTGCCTTCATATTGAACAATTGGCCCTGAGTTTGTTCAACAGACACCCTGGGTGTAGGGCATTTCCTGGGAGTTCCAAGGCAGGTCAGTCACAGCCCTCCTCCATGAACGTGACTTCCAGGGACTGCCAGCCAGGTCAAAGAGGGGCAGTGCTCCTTAGGACCTTCTGAGGACCTACAAACCTGATCTGTTCTTGAAAGTCTACTCTTTTCATAGCTGCTGTGTTTGCCAAGATTCTGGTTTTCATGGCCCGATAGAGGGGACTGGGAGTGGTGTCGTTTACAGAGCCAGAAGCCTTACCATTCTACCTTGGTTCAGCAGATTTTCTTTTCTTAAATAAATATTCTGATAGTTGCAAGCTTTTCATTAAAAAAAAAGTCAATCCTTTTGTTGTTTTTATGGAGGAATGATTGGAGACTCTTACTCTGCATCTTGGAGTTCTGTCTCTGAAGTTCTTTTAAATATTTTTCTTTACACAAGGATGTATAATTTGTTAAAAGGACTTTTCTTTTTCCACTGCGTTAATTTTGCACTTTTGTCAAAAATTGATTAAATATATTTGTGTAAATTACATCCAGGATCTCTATTATTAATAATATTAGCATAAAGATGAATATATTGCTGGAACAAAATAGAGGTCTTTATTGCTATATCTTTATTATATTAAGTATAACTTGATTTTAAGCCATGTAACTCCAACTTCTTTCTTTTTTAAATCAAAGTTGTTTTGGCTATTCCGTATGAATCTTAGAATGTATTTATCAATTTGTATGAAAAACTCTGATCCGATTCTGATTAGGATTGAATATAAATAAAATTTCAGAGAACTGATATCTTTTTTTTCATTTTTTCCTTTTGAATATTATAATATTATAATTATACAGAGTATTTGAGTTTATTTTGACAAAATCATACATGCAAGGAATTTTATTTCAATCTCCTTTCCTCTCCCCCTTTTCCTTCCCTCCTCCCTCCCCCTATTCTTTCTGCTTTACCCTACTAAACTTCCTTTCTTTTATTTATACCTATATATATCCCAGGGACAGGTGGTTCCTAGGGGTTTGTTCTGGTTTGGATATGAGGTGTCTCCCAAAAGGCTCGTATTAGGCAATGCACAAATGTTCATAGGTGAAACAATTAGATTATGAGAGCTATAATCTAATCAGTGGTTTGATGAATTTGAAAAATTAATAATTTTGAGGAATTACTGGGTGGTGACTGTAAGTGAGTGGAGAACGATTAGAGGAAATAATTCACTGGGGGTGTGACCTTGGGGATTATATTTTGTCCTTGGCTCTTTGTTCTTTCTTCTTTCTTCCTGGCTACCGTGAGCTGAGCTTTCCTCCACCGTCCTGCTCTGCCATGATGTTCTACCTCACCCTGGGCAGGGTGATGGAATCTGCCAGGCATGGTTGGAGCCTCTGAAACTGTGAGCCCCCAATAATTTTTTGGGCTCTGAGTTGTTCTTGTCAGGTATTTTGGTCACAGTGATGGAAAGGTGACTAACACACGGTTGTGGACAGCTTGGCCGGAGCTGCTTTGCATGGGAAGACTGCCGGATCCAGGGCTGGGTGGGCCCCCATCCAAATCATTATCCAACTCTCACACAGCAAGCCAATATTGCCACTGCCATAAATCAACCCAGGACCAGGTACCTGGCAGCTAGGGACAGCCCCTACTATGGAAATTGACCAGCCCTAAACTGGTTGCCCTACCTTGACTTTCCTGTAGGAACTTAAACAATGGCTTTGGCCTAGGCTCTTCCCTCCGTCCTGCTCTGCCCCTTAACTAAACCTGGTTATTCTTCCTCCAGCCTCCTGGGATATGGATGCCCCTTCTCTGGAATGTCAGCAATCACAGCTTCTTTCAATAGCATTAGCCTCTCTGTGTCTTCAATCAGTCATCTGCTGAATTAAGACTCAGACTGGAGACTGCTCACAGCTTACTTCAGTTTGTTCCTTTTCTAGTTTTTTTAATAGAATCTGAAGTCATGAATTTGAGTTTTTTTTTTTTTAATATGTTGAATTTATTGCTCTCAATTTCTCTCTAAACACTGCTTTCATTGAATGCCACAGTACTGGCCTACTGGGTTTTGCACACATCATTCAGGCATGAATACTTTCTAATCTTCCTTGTAATTTTTTTTTTGACTTATGGGTTATTTGGAAGAGTGTTAGTTTTCAAATCCATGAGGATTTCCTAGATATCTCTGTTATTGACTTTTAATTTAATTTCATTATCACAAGAGAATATGCTTTATTTAATTTGAATTCTTTCAAATATATTGAGTCCTGGGTTATGAGGAAGAATACAATATATGTTAGTGGGTATTTTATGTGTATTTAGAATGAATATTTTGCTGTTGTTGGGTGGAATTTTCTGTAAATATCAATCATGTCAAATTGACTGATGGTGTTTTTCAAATCTTCCACATCATTGTCAGTTATTCAGCTGTTCTATTTGTTATGTCAATCCTTCTGAGTGGATATTGAGGTCTCTAATTAAAATTGTTGGTTTCTCTAGTTCTTACAGTTCTATTTGCCTTTTGGGGGGAGGGGTGGGGAGTTCTGGGGGTTGAACTCAGACCACCATCCCCAGCCCTATTTTGTATTTTATTTAGAGTTAGGGTCTCACTGAGTTGCTTAGTGTCTGCTTTTGCTGAGGCTGGCTTTGAACTCGTGGTCCTCCTGCCTCAGCCTCCTGAGCCGTTGGGATTATAGGCCTGCACCACCACATCGGGCATTTGTTTTTGTTTCATGTATTTTGAAGCACTGTTAATAGATGCATAAATATTTATTAATGGGAAATGATCTTTTCTCCCTGCTAATGTTCTATACTATAAAAGTCTACTTTGATCATGCCATTCAAGCTATTTATTTATTGTTTTTATTTTTTACTGCAGTGTAGTTGACAAAAGTTGTATGAGTTTATGGTGTCCAATGTAGTGTCTTGGAATATGTATACAGTGTGAAATGGGTAAACCAAGCTAATTAAATCAAGCTTGCTATTGATTAGTGTCAATGTGGCATATATTTTTTATTTTTAACCTACTTTTGTCCTTGTAGTAAAATGGTGTATGAGTATGTGTGTGTGTGTGTTATGCACCATATAGCTTTCTATTTCTTTTTTCAGCTTGGCCATCTCTACCTTTCAACTGGAGTCTTCAGACTACTGTGATTATTGGTATACTTGGGTTTAATTTTAGGATTTTTCTATTTTCTCATTTCTCCCATCAATTGTGTTATTCCTCTTTCTGCTGCCTTTTACCTTACTTGAGAATGTTAATGGCTCATTTTTCATCTGTGTTGGTTAATTAATCACAACTCTTTAATATATGGTTTTTAAATAACTGCTCTAAGCCTTAGGTATCCATCTTTTAAATTATTACTGTTAACTTTCAAGTGATTCTGTACAATTTGTGAAATATAAGATCCTTAATGCTATACATCCTTGCTTGTATTTTGCCCTCTTATTTCCATATATCGTATTCCTCTATATGGTGTAGACCTCCTATGACATTATTTTTAAATTTAAGGATTCAGTTCTCTTTAAAGAGATTAGAATAATAGGGAAATTGTTTTATAATGAAGTTAATTATTTTATAATATAGTTAACATTTCTGATGCTATTTATTCCTTTGTGAAGATTGGTTTTTATGATAATATTTCTTTTCTTTCTGAAGGTATATCTTATAGTATAGGTCTACTGGTAATTACTTCTTACAGCTTTAAAAAATCTGAAAAAAATATTTTTCCTTAATTTTGAAAGACATTTTCAGTGGGTTCAGAAGTCTACTTGTCTTTCATCGCTGGAAGGATATTGTTCTTCTATCTCTGACTTGTATTGTTTCTGGAAAGAAGGCTGCAGTGTATTTCTTTGTTTACCTGTAATGATCACATCCCCTTTTTCTGGATACTTGAACAATTTTCTCTTTGTTGCTGGTTTTTAGCAATGTGGTTGTTAGGTGTTTGCTGTAGTTTTCTTCATGTTTCCATTGCGTGAGACTTATTATGATTTGGGGGGCTGTGAGTTCATTATTTTCCTTAATATCTTGAAAAAAATTCGTCTTCAAATATTTTTGTTTTGCCTACTTCTTTTCTTCAGCAATTCATATTACACATATTGATGTCATCCTAAGCTAACTAATGCCACATCTGTTTTGTTCTATTATTTTTCCATCTGTGATTAACTTTGGATAGTTTGTAATGCTGTGTCTTCCAGTATTACAAGACAGAGCATCACTTATTAATCTTTTTTCCTACAATGTCAAAGCTACTATACACCCAGCCAGTGTATTTTTTTAACTCAATATCATAATTTTCCATCTGTAAAAGTGTTTTTAACCTCTTCTGCGTCTTTACTCAGCATGGTTTGTCTTTCCTCTACCATCTCGGACACATGGAGTTCAGGAGAAACACCTGCTTCAGATCCTGTCGATATTAAGTCTATCATCTCTGTTATTTCTGGGTCAGTTTTGGTTGGTTGATTTTTTTCCCCTTCCTCGTGATTGCATGTTATCGATTCATTGCATGCCTAACAGTTTTTAAAAACATATTGTTGGGATTTGTGGTTACGTATTCCTATATGTACATAATATAACAATATAATTTGGGCAGTATCACTCCCTAGCATTTTTCCCCTCTTGGTCCTTTTCCTCTACTGAACTCCCTTTGATTTCCATGAGATCCATCCCCCACCTTTGTTTTCCTTTATTCCTTTCTAGTTTCTGCGTGAGAGAAAGCATAAGACTGTTATCCTTCTGAGTTTAACTTATTTCACTTAACATGGTTATCTTTAGTACTGTCTGTTTTCCTGCAAATGACATAATTTTATTTTCTTTATGGCTAAATAAAATTCCATTCTGTCTATACACCACATTTTTCTTTATCCATTCATCCATCAATGGATACCTAGCTGGTTCCAGTTTGTCAGTTGTGAATTGTGCTGCTATGAACCTGGGTATGCATGGATCACTATGCAAAATGACTTTAATTCTTTAAGATAAATACCAAGGAGGGGTATACCTGGGTCGTATGGTGGTTCCATGCCTTGTCTTTTGAGGAGACTCCGTACTGACTTCCAGAGCAGTTGCACTAATGTGTAGTCCCACCAACGATGTAAAAGTGTTCTTTCTTCTCCACAACCTTTCCAGACATTGTAGACTTCACCACGTTATCTGTTTTTCTGTCTATAAAAATGTTCGTGATCTTTGTTCTGCCGCAGGACTGTTATTTGGAAGGGGTTTTATACTTTCAGGTCTTGCTTTAAGCTTCATGAGAATCAGGAGAGTATATATTTGAATCTTAATTTTCTCCAACTAGTGAGTCAGAAGCTTCTGGGCATTCTACTTGCTGCCCCATGATGAATGAGGTTTCCCCTTAGGGCTGTAAGTGTGCTCCTTCTTTTGGCATTTTGACTCTAGATCTGGCTCTTTAAAAAAAAAACAACAACTGATTTTTATACTGATTTATACTTAGCTAAAAACTCCAGGGGACTATCTGGGGATCTGCAAACACTGTCTATGTGTGCCACCATAACCACGTGGGCACTTTGAGCTGCAAACTCTGAAGTTACACAGATTCCCAACCCCATCTCTTCCACTCAGAGAGACACTGGACTTTGCCTGTGTTTCCTCTTTGCAGTGTCATAGCCAGGCAGTAATTTGGGCAGTTAAGTTTGGATAATTGCTCCCTTCCTTTATTTCAATTTTCCTGAGATCTCTGTGCTTTATTCCTTCCTTCTCGGGGCCTTGAAGAGTGTGTTTTATAAACTTTGTTCATTTTTTAGTTGTTCAGCTGGGAAGGTGAATCCAGTCCTCATTGTTTCATGTTATTCTGAAGTGGCTGTCTCCTCTCCTACATTATTCCTGTTTCTTATATGAGCAAAGAAGGAGTAAGAGAGGTTAGGTAATGTGCCCAAGGGTACAGTACACAGGTAATAAGAGACACAGTTAGAACCGAATGTAAGTCTTCCAGGCTCCCAAGATGATGCTCTTAAGCATAAGATTGGAAAACTTTTATATGTAGTATGAATCAGTGTATTCGATGATTGTTGTGTTTATGTGTATCTATCACATTAAGAAACATTGGAAAAATTTCTAACGGAAGTTGCTTCCCCTTTCTCCCTTTCAAAGATGAATGTAAGATACGTGAAGAACCAGTCATTTTAGTTTCATCTGCAAATGAAATTGATGTTCGTGCCTGTCCTCTTAACCCAAATGAAAACATAGGCTCGGTGATTTGGTATAAAAATGACAGCAAGACACCTATATCAATGGAGCAAGACTCCAGGATTCATCAAGAAAAGGAAAAACTCTGGCTTGTCCCCGCTAAGGTAGAGGATTCAGGACATTACTACTGTTCAGTAAGGTAAGAGAGTCCTCTGTTACAAACGTGTTCCAAGTACCTACAATAGTTGAGGACAGAAAAATCTCTAAATAATTTCTAATTTCCCTATTTCACTTTATTTTAGAAATTCAACTTTCTGCCTTAAAATTAAAATAACTGCCAAGTTTGTGGAAAACGAACCTAACTTGTGTTACAATGGAGAAGCTATATTCACACAGAAATTACGCATTGCCGGAGATGGAAGACTTGTGTGCCCTCATTTGGATTTTTTTAAAGATGAAAATAATGAGTTTCCCACAGTAAAATGGTATAAGGTAATCTTATTTTAAATATGGCATTTTACTTATCTAGTAGATGAAATAGTTTTCTGTGTTGGACACAAAATGAATCTGCAAAGTGTTTTTTCCATTTCTAGATTGTGTTCTTCTGTCGTTGTGAAGATTAATAGGGAATCTAAAAAGAATCATAAGATTGCATTCATTTAATTTGAAGCTTAACTAAAATCTTACTTATCATTGTATTTATTTAATAAGATATAGTTGAAAAAAGTGACAGGATAAATGAAACCTGTTTAAGGACAAGACTGATTATAAAGTGAGGTGTTTAAAAGATAACTATCTATTATAGATTACTCCATGTTTTATTTAAAACTAAGTGGTCCTTAAATAACTTGATAGTTTCTGTAACTGTTAGAAAAGTGGCTTGACTAGCATTTCATATCATATGTTGGCACTTTTAACCTACCTCATCTGGTAGAACTTAATGGGAAATCATCTTTTAGAGGTTAGGAAAAGCAAAATAGTATCAGTGAAGAAAGAGAGCACAGCATTGATAAGAAATTACAGTGTTCACATTCTTTCCTCAAACACGTTTTTCTTGCTTAATTAATTTGCCCTTCACTTGTGTTTGTAGCACAAGACTCCGCCATAAAAAATTTAATGATTTTTGCAAAAAGAAAACTTTTTAGGTATATTGGGAAAAGTGACTAGTTAATTCTCAATGCTTCCTCTCTCCCTCTTGTCTAGGATTGCAAACCTCTGATTCTTGACAACGTGTACTTCGTTGGAGTCACAAATACGCTTCTTGTGATGAATGTGTCAGAGGGCCATAGAGGGAAGTACACTTGCCATGCGTCCTACATGTACTCGGGAAAGCCATATCATGTTACCCGGGCAATAGACTTTATTACTCTAGGTGAGTCATAACTCCAGCCCCAGGCGTTTAGGTCTAGAGAGGCCCAGACACCATGACTTGAACATTACTTTCGTTGTCTGTAGAGGAACTAAATCTAAGAGAAGGTTGATGACTCCACAGAGGTCCCCTGGCTTTAGTTTAGCTTTTTGTTCCTGAATAGGTAATGGAAACATTTTTCATTTTCATTTTAGATGCAGTGATAATTAAACAGAGATGTTATGAGCTTTCCAACTCACCTAGGAGCCTTATTGCTTGACATGGCTAACGATGTTCTTGGGAGAGCTCTGGGGCTCCTCTGGCTGAGAGCCTGCCCTTGAGGAGTCTCTGAGTGTCTTTCAACAAGAATAATTGCCACAGATGAGCCTTGGGACAAGTCACACTCCCAGGACCTCCTCCTGTGCCTTCTGTGTTAGCCCAGTCATGTGCCCTCTCTAAGGCTGTTTCCTCTTTTGTAACATGACGCCACCTCCCAAGGTCATTGGGAAGCTTAGATTTGAGGATGTGCAGCTTGTGCTCCTGTGTCTGAGGCCAAGCGGTGCGAAGGGCAAAACAGGTGTGCAGCTAATTGTGATTGTTCTTAATTTTCTCTGGGCTTTCAGTTCTGTATTGACCGTCTTCCATAGTAAGTTATTTGACAACAAAATGAAGCAAAATGTACTTCTACAGATTACCTAAAAAATGGGCAGGACACTCAGGCTTTCTGTAAATGTTGGCTTGAAGACTAGAACAGTTAATCTAACTGGAAGTTTTGCAAGTTAAAGGGTGTCTATTATGTTGGAATAACAGGTGTAAGTTGAGACTGTCTCAGACAACCCAGAAGATGATCACACAACACACAGCAACATTTTTCTATGATCATTAATTTTTCAAAGATTAATGATATTGAATAACAATTAATCCCCACAAGCGTCACCGAAATCCTAATTTTCAGTGGTCTTTGTATCACAACCACATTTCTGGGTTTTCAACAGCCTTCCTGATTCTTGTGTAGCTCTGATCTCCTTACACAGCAACCAAACCAGGGAGAACTGGCACTAGGAATTTTTAAAAATAGATCCAGTGTGTCTCAAATACTCTTCTGTCTCCTTGTCTGATCCCATTTGTAGAAATAATATAATTTACCCAGATGAGTAGATTTTTCCTCCAGACGCAACCCAATGAGGCTGAATGTTTTTCATTCATAAAACATATTTTTTGAATATGCGTCGTGTGCCAGGAACTGTTTTAAGAATAGATTAGGAAGCCAACCAACAAGCAATAGACATTATTCTGTCCTGCAGTGGATTACTGGAAATTCGAGTTCATCATTTCTGATCATTTTTCTCTTGGCCACAGATCAACTCTGAAAGCCAATTGATCTTACTGTGAAGAAGATTTAGATCAATTTCTGAGGCTCTTGACAACTTTCTGCCTGTTTTAATAAATTGCCCCAAAGTGCTTGGCACCTGTCAATAACCATATGCACCCATAAGCACAGCACTGTTGGTGTTAGCAGTGTTACTAAATACAAGTAGGCCTGGCGCTCTCCTCGCCTGTCCTGATTTGCTCTAAGAGAGCGTTGTCTTGAGTGTATGGGTTGGCAGGGTCCAGTTTGGTGAGGATGCTCAGGTAGCCACAGCCTCTGTGGACTCCCTGCCTCCCCCGTCACCTCCTGTCTCCTGCTGTCTATTCACCGTCTGGCCTGGTGTCATTTAGTGTGTTTTGCCAAGTGTTGTCATTACTTGTGATTCTCATGTATAAGAGATTGAGAAGCCCTGTGGGCGTTTTTTCTTTCAGAGGAAATCAAACCCGACAGTCCTGTGATTGAAAGTCCAGCAAACGGGACCCTGGAAGTGGAGCTGGGTGAGTAGGCCCTCGTCAGATGTGCCAGAACCATTCCTGCGAACTCAGATGAAAAGTGGCATGCACGAGTTATATCCCAAGGTGTCCTTCTGTTTTTGTTTGTTTTTTGATTCTTATGGCAAAAAACCTAGCCACGCCTGGTTTGCACAGCTCTCCTTTCCCATGAAAACCCAGGCAGAGGCGAAGTTCAAGTTAGGAACAAGAACTGTCATCATCCATCTACCTGGCACAGGGTTTATCACCAGAGCTAAGTTTTAGGCAGAAGGGTAAGACTCCAGGTCAAAAAGATGATAGTTATTCAAGAAAAAAATACTTTTGCAAGTTAATGGACCTTTTTTTTTTTTTTACATCAAGAATAAAGCTACATGTGGCTGTGTACATATAGAATTAAATTAAGCCAATTACCTAATTCAGTTAAATTAAAAACTAGTTCCCCCGCCACATTTGCCTTATTTCAAGGCATTAATAATAACCTGTGACTTCTGTTGTTGTAGTCCAGACAAAAAAACAGATTCTTGTCTCAGAGGATCAGTTCTCTTCCTAGGGAAACTGCAGGAAGGCCATGAACAGTTGTTCAAAAATTAGGAGTTTGTAACCTGCAAATTTTGTGCTTTGCCAAGTTTGTCATTCTTAGTGGAAAGTAATAGAAAGGCATTCTTAGATCAACAAAGATGCAGAGATGACAGTACTCTAAATATAGGCAAATAGAATTTGTGTAGTTTTTCCCATCTTTCAAATTTCCTTTAAATTATTCTCCTTCAGGGCCTAACCACCCCGCCCCCATCCTTTTCTCTTTTTAGGAATTTCAGTTCAGTGGCTGCTTTGCTTGTCTGTTAATGTGCTAAGGCCCTTGTAGGGTGACAGAACATACACCTCACATTTTCTTGCTCCCCTCTCCAAGAACTCCTTTTGCTCCGTTGGCCATAGTCATGCTGAGAAAGTATGCCCTAGACCTGTGAAATGGAGAGCGCTGAAGTCCAGATTGCACTGATCCAAAAGTAGCTTCATTGTAGGAGATACTTATTTTAATATATCAGGTTGTATCAGAGGCACATTTTACCCAGTCATAGGATTATTCTGACAGATATAAAACAGCCATTGATAAGATTCATACCAATTCCCAATAAAATGACTTAAAAAATAAGATTTGGGGAGCATTTCCTTAACTTAATAAATATCATCAACGTGAATCAGTGGTTACCAACATTTTTTTTTTTTTGTACCGAGGATTGAACTCAGGATACTTGGCCACTGAACCCCATCCCCAGCCCTATTTTATATTTTATTTAGAGACAGGGTCTCATTGAGTTGCTTAGTGCCTTGCTTTTGCTGAGGCTGGCTTTGAACTCTTGATCCTCCTGCTCAGCCTCCCCAGATGCTGGGATTATAGGCCTGCACCACTGTGCCCAGCGGTTCCCAACACTCTTAATGCAAAGCACTGTAGACATTTTTACTGAAGCCAACAGAAAGACAAAGATGCCTGCCTAATCACCATGATTTAACATAGTTCTAAAGTACCAAAAATGTGATTGAAGAAGAAACCAAGAGATGCTTACTATAGGGGGAAAAAAAAGATTTTTTAAATTATTAATTTGAGATCACATAATCATCTATCTGCAAATCCCAAGAGAATGACTGGGAAAATTTAATTATAATTAATATTTTATTTATTAGACATGATAAAATTACCATTTTAAAATATCAGACTTATTTAGCAATAACAAGCTAGAAAATGTAATGGGAAAAGAGATTCCATTTTAATACCAAATGTCTGTAAAAATATATTTTAAAATGTTTTCCAAATGTGTGATGTTTTTAAGGGAGGAATAAAAACCTCAAAATATAAAGCTCAGAAAAACTGAGAATTTATGATGGGGGTGGGGTCTTCATAGGGGGAAATTGACTCTTAGGAGTGAAAAAAATCTCCATCAACAGATAGACTGTATATCTATTAAAATTTTAGAAGGGATGCCTGGGGCTGTAACTTAGTAGTAGAGCGCTTACCTAGCACTCAGGAGGCTCTGGATTTGATCCCAGTCAGCATCCCCCACTGCAGGGGGAGGGAGAGTGGGAAGGACAGAGATGTAGAGGGACTTAAAAATTTACAAAGAAGGAAACAAATTATATATATATATATAGGCAAAATGAAAACCATATTAAGAAACACTGATTGAGGAAAATTGTAATATAGACAAGTATGTTTTTCCTATATGAGAAACTAGAAATTGTAAATGAAAATTCATTCAGATTTAATGGAGAGATTCATTATGGATTTAATGGAGAAATATTAAAAAAAATGTGAGTGGACTTAAAAATTTTCATATATTCTAAAATTCACTAGGGTGTTAAGATAATATTGGTAAGAAGAAAATACTAAAAAATGATATTAGCCTTTGCTTTAAAACTTCATTAATTAAAAGAATGTGGTAACCTTGGCATGATTGCACCCATTCAGATTAATTGAGAAAGTTCAAACTAAATGAGTATTTATTTTATGATAAAGGCAGCCTTGTGAAATAGTGAGGAGGAAAATTGTTATCAATCATGGGTCTTTCTGGAATGATGACCAGTATTTGGATAAAAACATTAAGTGAAAACTCTCCCTCAAGCTATGGGAAATTGTATTCAAGATAGATCAAAGAATAAAAATAAAACAAGGAAATCTTATATACCTAAAAAAATGTACATGGATATTTTCCTGATTTGTTGGTAGAAAGCACCTTCTTATTTAAAAATATTTATTTATTCAGGCACTGGAGATTAAACCCAGAAGTGCTCTACCACTGAGCTACATCCACAGTCCTTTTTATTTTTTATTTTGAGATGGGGTCTTGCTAAGTTACCCAGTCTGGCCTCAAATTTGTGATCCTCCTGTCTTAGCTTCCCCAGTTGCTAGATTACAGGTGTGTGCCCTCAAGCCTGGCTAGAGAGGACTTTTAGAAAAACTATAGTGAAACCAGATTAAAAAAATTTTTTTTAACTATTTTGACCAAATGAAAAATAAAGAGATCTACATCAAAGAATTCCCATAAGCAATAATAATGTGGAAGCAACCGACTTAGAAAACTACTTAAAACATTTTGTGTGTATTATAAAAAGTTAAAAATCCTCAATGAATACAGAGAACCTGCACATCCATAATATGAACATGAGGTTAAACAATGGTTGGTAGTACAAGTGGACCATGGGGAGAGGAAGGGAAGGAACTTATAATGGGGATGGGGTCTTCATAGGGAATGAGATGGATCAAATTATGTGCACATACAGATACAGTATAATGAATCTCCCTATTACATAAAATTTTAATATACCAGTAAAAATAGTAATAATTTAAAAATGTTTGGTATGCATAAGGAACAGCTCTTAAAAGAATCCACGAAATACTAAGCTCATGAAAAATGTTAATTCACCATGAGTTCAAGAAATGCAGGTGGGCTGGGGGTGTATGTTGCTCAGTGGTAGAGTACTTGCTTAACATGTTAGGGTCTTGGGTTTGATCCTCAGCACCACATAGAGAAGAAAGGCGCGGGGGGGGGGGTGGGAAGGAAAGAAAAACCAAATGCAAATGAAAATTTAACTTAAGTGCATTTATTTTCCTCCTTCTCTCCATTGGTAATGACTAAGCAAGACCACATGTTATCCGGGAGTTTGGGGAGAGCAAGCAAATGGGTGCAGACTCCCTTGAGAGAGGAAGTCTGGCCCTTTCATTCAATTCTACTTCCTTATTTTTATTCAGGGTAATATTTCAGGATATGTACAAACACTGATATATAAACAAGGATATTCTCTGGAATAATAATCAGATTAATTAATGAAAAGTTAGAAACAAATTGTGTTGAGCAATAGGAAATTATTAGAGGCTATTTATAGCATTAAATACTAAGCAGCCACAAAACAGTCTATTTTGGAGGACTAATCGTGGAGTCTGAAATTCCCAGTCCACAATAATTACAAAATAGTGGACAATAAAGTCTCATTTATAAAAATTACTTATGTGCACAGAGAAGATAAGGAATGAGACACAGAGTTATTAATCGTGGGTATCTCTGAGTGGTAAGTTTAAGGCAATTTTCCTCTGTGCTTTTCTAGCATTTAAAATTTTTGTTCCATAGCCATTTGCTAAAATAGATCAAAACCCACTTCATCTGATGATTAATAATATATTGCTTTGCAGGATCCTACGTCCAATTGGTCTGTAATGTCACTGGCCACTTAACTGACCTTGTCTACTGGAAGTGGAATGGGTCACTAATTTCACCTGATGATCCAATCCTGGTGGAAGACTTTGAATTGTGAGTGTGTCAGTCGATGTTATGTTAAAGTCTGTGTCGTATTTTTATATATAACCTTGACAGTTTAGTCTAATATTGAAGATTAGTTGGAAGTTGATGGTTCTTAATCTTTTGCTGCCCATTTTGAGTTTCGTGAAATAAGCTAAACAGATTTGTACATTTAAGGTAAAAATAATACATGTCATTATGTTGTAAACTCTGGACGACGTAGAAGCCTTTCTCTTAAGTTCAGTTATACATGTTGCAACATTCCAAAGAAGCAAGTATCCTGAGTTACTCTTCCTATTGTTTTAAGTAGTTTAGAAAAGACTAATTAAGTGGAGTCAAGAAGCAGATACTCTACTTCCAAGTCTCTATTGGCTTCCCATCATCCCTTCCATGATCACTATCTTCGAAACACTTTATCACCTGCCCCAGATGAGTGTTGTTTAGAGAACAGACTATTCTTGTTTTATGCTTCTCTGTGCCCCATGGATACCAAAATGCTTAGCTTATATTTTTCCTTTTGGAAGCAGGTAATTTTAACTTGATGTCTTTGTTTTGTTACTGAGTCTCACACGGGTATGGCCAGCAGTCTGCTGAGTCAGTGGTTGGTGATTATTTCAGCGGCAGTTTATGTGACAAATAAAGAAATAAACCAGACATGCATCCTTATGTGTAGTTGGTACAATTTATTTACACAATTTTATTTATCCTCTCTCTTGAACAGGGTGAACAGTCCTTCAGCCAATAGAAAAACTATACACATTATAACGCTTAATATTTCAAAAGTCAAAAGTCAATTTTATCTATATCCATTTACCTGTTTGGTCAACAGTAAATCTAATATATACTCAGCATACATACAATTAACCCTTCCAGGTAAACAACAAACTTATTTATTTGAAATGCAATGTTTTGTTGCTTCTGTTCTCATAAAAATCTAAGACCTTGAGTTTCCAATGCTGTTTTCCCCTGCCTGGAACTCTCTTCATCTTCTCTTCAGCTGAGCAACTTCTTCCTCTTTATTTCTCAGCTGAGCTATCTGTTCTTATAGGAAGCTTTTCTGATCTGACTCCTGCCCTTAATCCAGTTCTCTGCCGAAGCAGATGAGTTTAGTATGATTTCAGTGTATGTCTAAATACAAACAACGTGCAAAGGTAAACCAAATTTAAAAGATAACCTTTATAGTAGTTTCAAAAAAATAATCCAATACTTAAGAATAAACATAGCAAAAGCTATTCAAGTCCTCTGTGAAACAATTTAAAAACATATCATTGAGATTTATCAGGGATCAGATAGATGGAGGGATATACCATGTTCATAGATTGAAAGACTCAATGCTATAATGATGTTATTTCTCCCAAAATGAATTTATAGATTAAAAATCATTCCAATCAAAATTTCAGCAGTATTTGCATAAGTTAAGTTAGTGTGTGTGTTATGGTGACAGATGGATTTAGTCTAAAAGTCATATGAAAGTGTAAATGACCAAGAATAATAAAGATGGGGGCTGGGGTTGTGGCTCAGTGATAGAGCACTTGCCTTAGCATGTGTGAGGCACTGAGTTCAATCATCAGCACCACATAAAATAAATAAATAAAATAAAGGTATTGTGTCCATCCACAAATAAAAAAATTGCTATATGCAGAGTTATGTTTTAGATTTAATTATTTAAAAATAAATAATAATAAAGATGATCTTAAATACAAATGACAAACCTGGAGTATTTATACAACAGACATCATGATCTTGTATGAAGTTACATTAAGGAGGACTATAAATGTGAACTATCCACTGGATCAATTGGGACCTTAACTTGGAAAATGCTATATCTTGATTTCTACTTTGTACCAAAATCAATTCCAGATGGATCAAAGATCTAACTTGGAAAAGTAAAATAATATAACTTTTAGATACTCTTTTAGAGGGTTTTCTTATAACCTTAAGATCTCTTTTCTGGGTTCCCACAATGAAGGCACTTTCTTCTTTTAGTTTTTAAATTTTGATTCTTCAGTGTTCACCTCATCTCTCACTCCTCTTCTGTAATCATTGGATGAGTAATTAGAACAAGGCCAGGAGAATGTAGAAATGTGAAAAGACTCCATAAACCTCCTTTTTTTTTTCCCTCCCAGCTTTTGGCTTTTCCAAGTAATAATATTGACTTTGTATTTCACCTTTTATAGGCTGTTGAGTGATTCTCTTTATAAAGCTATAAAATACTCTGTTCTATTTTTTTTTCTGTCATTGTATATTATGCTATTTACCTGGAAACTTCATAGAATGAACCTTAGTGTTAGGTAGTTTCCATGTCACATTTCTTTGCGTAGTATTCATTTTTAGTGATAACAATGAATGAGTTAATACTACCCAAATACAGAGACAATCCCAAATATGCTTTCGCTACAATGAAAATATTTGATTTGTTATGCCCAAATTTTTAATTCTTTTTGGTTCTAATACTTTTTCCCCTCCTCTTTTCTACTGTAGTGCCTGATTTCCAGAAGCTCTTGATTGGAATATTTGTTACTTTAACAATTATAATTACATGCTCTGTTTTCATCTATAAAATCTTCAAGGTTGATATTGTGCTTTGGTACAGGGATTCCTGCTCTGATTTTCTTCCCCCCAAAGGTATAATTTTTGCATTCTTTGAAGTATTTTCTCATTGAAGAGGGCATAGTTAGGAGAGGTAGAAGATGACTAATAGGAATTTTACTGAAGGTTCAAAATGATATGTGGTAGCATGTACAAGAATAGTAGTTATTCTTATGGATAATTCTTGTTTCACAACTGACTAGGCTGAATGCCTTATTACTTTAGTTATTCTTTTAGCATTTATATGATGGGATAAGTAGGTATTGAGAGCATCTGTCAATAAATTCAGTCAGTGACGTGCTTTATGCTGTGTAGGACATACATCACTTCAAAATTCACTTCGAAAAGAAAGAAATGACTAGATTTTCACAAATCAGAGAGACTTGCAAAAAATACTACAATAATATATATATATATAACATATAAAATACTATAATATAAATATATATAATATATAAAATTAAGAATAGATAGAATTCTGGGAGGAGACATTTGGGGAAGAATATAAAAACAAGGAGCTGTGAATATTTCTATACCAAATGTACAAAAATTGGCCAATAAATGCAATATAAGAACAGTTTCGTAGTAAAGCACAATGAATCGGAAACTCCTAAGAGACGAATACTTAAGAAAGTATTGGTTCTGAATGCACTGCATGTCTTCATTTTTCCTTTAGCCTCAGATGGAAAGATCTACGATGCATATATCCTCTACCCAAAGACCTTTGGGGAAGCGTCCACCTCGAACTCAGATATTTTTGTGTTTAAAGTGTTGCCTGAGGTCTTGGAAAAGCAGTTGGGATATAAACTGTTTATTTATGGAAGGGATGATTATGTTGGAGAAGGTATGTATATAATGCAAAAGAATAGACGGTTGACTGTTGTGAAACTAGTTGCTAAATCTGGGACCCGTCTTTCTGGAGGTCTCAACGCAGGTGTACCTATATTACAGTTTTAAGACTCTCTTCAGACATGTATGAAGGTGATTTTCACATTTATTAAATGTATTCACTTCTCCCAGAGTTTATTAGATCAATAATTAATTGATTTTTATTGTTTTGGAAAACACATTGATTCATTAGACCTAGTAGTTAATTTTACGACGGATATTATAACATAGGAGTGGTGTCGATCAAATGATTTAACCAGAAACTTTTAAAATTTTGACTTAAAGTTTTCTGAGTTCTCAGTGAATATTCAAGTTTTGTAGGCCAGTTTATAAGTGAGTATATAAAATGGGAAAGACTTCTCATCTTAAGGAAGGCAAGAAAAAAACCTTTAGGAGCTATAGGGACGGAGTGGGAAGAAACTTGTAAGGTGTTGCTTCCAGAGAAAATGATTATACATAATAATTTGACTGTCTGTGCTGTGCTTCATGTTTTTTAGATGCTATTGAGGTCACTAATGCAAACATCAAGAAAAGCAGAAGACTGATCATCATTTTGGTGACAGACATGTCAGACTTCAGCTGGCTGGGCCATTCATCTGAAGAGCAAATAGTGATATATAATGCTCTCATCCAGGAGGGCATTAAAATTGTCCTGCTTGAGCTGGAAAAAATCCAAGACTATGAGAAAATGCCAGAATCCATTAAATTCATTAAGCAGAAACATGGGGCTATCTGCTGGTCAGGGGACTTCAGAGAGGGACCTCAGTCTCTAAAGACCAGGTTCTGGAAACAGGTCCGGTACCATATGCCAGCCCAGCGGCGATCTCCTTCATCCAAACACCGGTTATTGTCCACGGCCCAGGAGTCAGAGTCTAAGGAGAAGCAACAAAGGGAAGTTCACCTGCCTCTCGGGTAGCATGGAGAAGCTTGGCCAAGAATTTTTTGGGTGCATGCAGTCTTAGGGTGTTGAGCCTCCTGCTGACCTAATCTCTGAGGTCACCTGGAATCGCACAGTTAAGGGAGCAGGACTAGGTGACAATGGCAGGCCAGGGCAACTCAGATTAGAGGGCTTGGGAAAGCCTTTATAAAGGCCCTCTCTGAATGTTGAACTTCGGAGAAGAAGGCACTGAGACAGTGAGTTGGAAGAAGAAAAAAGAAAAAAAAACATGAAAGGAATGTCCATCTAGAGACAATTTTATTAAGTTATCCACAGACTGATGGTGGGGCCTTGGCCATCTCTGGGGACACTGCAGGATCACTGGCCCCGGAGAGTCTCTTTTGGGCAGCACTGCAGATGACGTGTGCCTGACACCGCACAGAGGAAGGTAGATGTCTTCTTGGAGAACTTTCCACGGCTTGCATTTTCCATACACATCCACAATGAGTCGTCACTTTCCAAAGACCAGATTGCATTTTATAGACCTCGAGAGAGGTATCTATCGTTAAAATGAAAAAGGGGCTTCTCCAGGATTCCAAGGCTGTGAAATCCCCTTAGCTTTCCTTAGAAGACAAAGACTCGTGAAAGCAATAGAAGCAGAAACGGACCCACCTCTTCCACCACTCTTGACTCTTTCCTCCCTGGAATGACTGACCTGAACTTCCACATTCCTCTTCACTTTCCTTGGCTCATTGCTCCTTTGGGAAGACAGCTGTGCTGGTCATCCCACCGAGTCTCGCAGCCTGTTTTCAAAGCCGTCCCCTCACCGTCCTGTGATGTGAGTCCCAGGTTAGCCTCCTGGGCCTCTGCACCGGCTCGGGCGCCTCCATGTTTGCTGAATTTTCTCCTCCCCTCACCAGAAGTCCTTCTTGCGTTTTCTCCAGCTGACCAGCTCTCCAGAGTCAGAGTTGACTTCAGCACTCTGGTTCCTGGGAGCCTTCCCCTAAGACACTGCCACCCTTACAACTCCGTCTGTCCCTCCAATCAGTTAGCTAGTGCTGCCTGTTGCTGGTCCCCTTACAAAGTGGCTCCCCTCGCTGGAATCTGTGCTGAGGAGAGACCATATGTCTCTCTCTGTCCCTTGCTACCTTCCATAAGCAATTTGCACATGAGAAATACATTTGTATAGTGCTTTATTTTTTTTTAATGTTTTTGGGTAATTATACCTAATTTTTGCAATTATTCTAATTTTATGTGGAGAGAAAATGACTCTTTTTAAAATTACTCTTTTAATTCTATTGGATCTGGAACTTGAACCTGTATTTTCCCAGCTTCTAGTCCAATGTTTGAATGTTTGATTTCAAGTCATTAACTGTTCACCCATCACGGATTGCTTTATAGGAGACTACTGAGTCCAGGAGTGTTTTTACATCACAAACAAATCTGATAATTTTCAGTGTTGGAATTTATAAAAATTATGTTTCGGTTTTTATGTACAATATTTTTATTTCCATATGTTCTTTCCTTAAAGGTCAGCATTTCTCAGCCAATTAAAAATGAAAGCAAAGAATGGGTTTGTTTTTTTTTTTTTTTTTGCACAGAAAAAAATGTTTCAAAATTTGCTCACAGTTCTTACGATAATTAGAGCAACTCTGGAAAAATCACAAAGCCAAGTTCACGTGACACACACATGGTTTTCAAAGTTGAATGAACAAGGGCAGTTCTTCTTTTTTTCATATTTTTTGATTACCTAATTATTATGGGTGAAGACAAACACTTATTTCGAAGGATATTTTTCCCCTGAAGCAGTCAGAGCTAGACAAAACCAGAGTTTAATATTTTGACTCTTCCTTTTCTACCTGTACTCTCCTGGGTCTGATCCATAGCACTGAATAATAGTACTGCTTGGGAACTGATGTTTTAAAAGAATTGGGCTCAGTTTCTTTGGCTGCACATAGAGAGCAGGATGTCTCATGAGGTAGAGAGGTGTCAGGACTCCCAAGGTCTGCTAGATACTTTAGAAGTTCTGCTGATGATTTTTATCTAGCATATATCGTGCCAAGGAAGCAAGCCAGTTCTGAAATGTAGAATTAGCTAAGGGGTGAGGGTGGGGACAAAATTGGCCATAAAGCAGGGGGTGAGGGTGGAGACAGCCAAGAATTACAAGTAGCTTAGTACTTAGACTTTAGACAGGAACAAGAATCTCCAACAGGAACGCACAGTGTCAGTCCCCAACTCTCCCGGGAGGATCCCAGAGGATGAAGCCACATTCCTAATCCCTGTGACCTGCCCTTGGATTGTTGTCTTCTCTACCAAACAATTTTAAAAGCTCTTCTTTTCATACTTCCCCCATTAGTTAAATCTTACTGCACTTTTCAATGGTATGCTTTTAAGTCAGTCTAAGTGCTGAAGAAAAGTTTGTAAATGCAACAAAATATTTAATTACCAGTGGTTAAAACTGATTTAGCAGAACCCATATTTTCCCTCCCCTTTCTTTTTAATTTTACTTGCAATAAAAGCCAAGGTATTGAGCCATTTTTAATGACATTTTTGATAAATTATGTTTGTGCTGGTTAATGAAGGGTTTTATTTTTTTGTAAATTGTATAATTCTGCAGCAGATGCCAAGTATTTTTATATCGTAAAACACCAAGTTTGTGAACAGTGTGCATCATTGATCAATAGACTGTACTTGTTTTCCAATAAAATTGTTAAACTTTGTACTGAATATCATTGAAAATCTGTTTCTCTGACTGCCCTTTCCGCAGCGTACCTGCACACTCCCAGGCCTGATGTAGAGTGAGCACACCTTCTTCAGAGAGGCCTTCTTGGGGTGGTGGGCCACGAGAAGGGGAATGGAGTTCAGAGGTCGCTGGCCATACATTGAGCCCTGACCTCTGCTGCATTGTGTAGCCTCATTTGTACTCAGTTTGCTTACTTCTAAAGTAGATTAAAATATGAGTCTTATTATTAAACTTTTGCTTATCCAAAAATTGATAACGGCAACATTTGTATGAACGTTTTAACATTTTACACAGGGTCTCTATTTATATTCTTTGACTCAGGAGTTGGACAAAATTGCCTAGCTAGGTGTCCAAAATGCATGTGCTGAAGCTTATAAACTCTGGTGATTAGAGCTCATTCACATCTGGTCAGGACCTCCCGGTTCTTAAACTTCCCCGCACTCCCAATGAGCAGTTGGTTCTGTCAGTACCTGGAGGAAATGGAAGGTGCCAGGTGGACCTAGAGTCTCTGACTCCACTGGAAAAGCTACCTCCATCTACCTGGTGTGAAGCCTTAGATAAACTATTTGAACCCTGTTTCTTTGCCTATAAAATGGTTATGATTCCTAATTCATAGAGTTGCGTAAGGATTGAAAGATGAAGTGGATTACAAGAAGCACAGTGCCTAGCATAAAGTAGGACCTTAGGAAATGGTGGGGTTTTTTTTTTAGTAGCTATTCTATGAACTAACTTGGTTCTCTTGAGTCCTATTAGAAAGGATTTATAAACAAGATGTGGCAGTGGACCCTAAGAGGTACTAAAAATAAGGACAAAGGACACATTAAATTATTTTGCAACACTGAGATCTGGAGCCCTGCCCAGACCACAGCCCCAAATGTGAAAGGATATTTAGTGGTCTAAATAAAAACAGATTTAACACACTTCCGAGTGACATTTCAATAAATCCCTCAATAAAAATCAACAATGCAGAAACTTATAAAAATTGAGGAAGCAGATATCTGGTAAGTTTGCCTATCCTGAATTTCTCACCAATATAATCCAGAGAGCTTTCCATCATTGTTTGTTCTTTAACCGGTTAATGTTTTTTCGCAAATTTTTAGGAAAAAACTAACAATCATTTAAAGAGTCATATTTCCCCCTTTCTTTATCAGATAATTTTTTTGTGAGTAAATGGAAAATAGCTTTTGGTGGGGGGGTGGGCGGTGAGGCGCTAGGGGAAATCTAGAATTCATTCATTCTTTTTTTTAAAAAAATTATTACTTTAATATTAAATTATTTTATGATATCAGCACAGGGCATAATCATTACAGATAAATTATAAAATAATAACAATAGTGAAAATATCCATAACCCCATGCACTGACACATCCATTGCTAATTCGATGGTGTTCACCTTTCCAGAGTATTTTTTTATATTAAAATTTAAATTTTTTTTCTAATCAGTTAAACATGACAGCAGAATGCATTTCGTTTCACTGCACACAAGTGGAGCACAGCTCTTCATTTCTCTGGTTGTACATGATGTAGAATCACACCATTTGTGATTAAACTGGGTACCCAGGGTAATGCTGTCCATCTCATTCCACCATTACCTACCCCTATGCCCCCTCCCCACTTCTCCTCCATTTCCACAATCCAGAGTTCCTCCATTCTTCCCGCGCCCCTCCCCACCATTATGGATCAGCATCCACTTCTCAGAGAGAACATTCGGCCTTTGGGGTTTGGGGATTGGCTTACTCCACTTAGCAGGATATTCTCCAACTCTCTCCATTTACCTGCAAAAGCTATGATTTTATTCTCTTTCTGAATTATTCCTTGAAAGGAATCCCATCTGATGAAAGAGACATGAATTATCAATTCCTGAATTGTCTCAATTTTGAAACTAGGGCCAAGCACCTAATTGTGTAACACGGAGTGTGGATGTCAGGTGAGGGTTCTTTGTCTCACGAATTTGAAAGAATGAAATCCAGGGACACAAGGGGGAGAGCAAAGTAAAGGGATTTATCAGAGTAATAGAAGAAAGAAAGAAAGAAGGAAGGAAGGAAGGAAGGAAGGAAGGAAGGAAGGAAGGAAGGAAGGAAGGAAAGAAAGAAAGAAAGGAAAGCAAGCAGAGCTCCTGAAGAGGGAGGGGTCCCAAGAGGAGGATACCAAGGAGTGTCTGTTGTCTGGGGAGTTTTAAAGGCATACCTGGTGGCCGAGCGCAGGGGATTGGTGGGAACTATTTTGATGAGGAATGCCAGCTTGGACCTACCAAGCTCTTTAGGCTCTGGGTTCAATGAGCCAATCAGAAGTGCACAATCTTAATACCTTATTTACACAATTAAGAGGATGGGTCCAATCTTGTGTTTGGGGATGTCTTTTGGAGAAGAGAGAGTGCTACAGAAAAGGGTAGATTTGTTGATTAGCTTTTGCTAGGGGTAGGAATCGCTAAGAAAGAGATATTATGGTTGAAGCTGCTAGGAACAGTAGCAGGTGTTACGGAGCCTTTGCAGTTGGAGCTGTCAGGGGCAGCAAGTAACAGGATGTCCTCCGGACCTGACGTCTCCTTGCAAAATGGCGTGATGTTCTCTTCCCCTCCTCCCATCCTGAGACCCTTCTCCTGTCATCCTATAGGAGGTCTACCTTCCCGCCTCATTCCCTCAATTGCTTTGAATCCAGTTTTTTCATCTGTAAAAGTGTACTTCCTGTTTTAGAAGGTGTTACTATGTAGAAAATCTCCATCCAGTACCTGGGATAGAATCTCAAAATATATTTCCTTAATTTTACCATTGAATGAGTACAGATAAAATGAAAAGTTCTTCTTTTACTAAAATAAAATAAAACAAATGCACCACTACAATAGCAAGAATTCATAAAATAAAAAAGAGTGCACTTAAAAATGTACCTGGGGGAAACACATGAAAGGGAATTTTATGGGATGTAATAACATTTATTTTATAAACAAAGTATGAAAGCCCGTGCCCGTGTGTGTGTGTGTGTGTGTGTGTGTGTGTGTGTGTGCGTGCGTGCGTGTGTGTGAACATTATGGAGAGTAAGAATTACAGAAAATAGGTGGTTATGAGTAAAGCCCAAACTTGCTCATCTTAATACGTGTTGCTCGGGGTTCTCCTGAGTTGGGTTGGCTGATTCAGGTACATAAATCCTGTATGTTTACTTTAAATCTGCACCCCAGTCTCTAACTCAGCAGTCTCTAAAATTTGCAGCCGTTAGACCAGTTGAACCGGTATCTCCTGAATCTGGGCTCTTGTGATCCTGTTGACTTCTCTGGTGCTGTGCTTAACCAATTGGGAAGTTAATTTAATCACAAAGGGAAAGTCTTTGAAGTTTATCTGTCTTAGAACTTTTTTTTTGCGGGGGTGGGGGGAGTGGGGGGTGGGGGTGGTGGGGTGAGGGTGGTGGGGGTGGGGGGGAGTAGGGGGTGTGGGGGGGTGGGGGGTGGGATTGAACTCAGGGGCACTCAACCACTGAGCCACATCCCCAGGTCTATTTGTATTTTATTTAGAGACAAGGTTTCACTGAATTGCTTAGTGCCTCTCTTTGCCGAGGCTGGCTTTGAGCTTGCTATCCTCCTGCCTCAGTCTCCCGAGCCTCTGGGATTACAGGAGTACACTACCACGCCTGCTTTGTCTTAGAACATTTGACTTGGAAGGGAGCCTAAGTGGGTTTTGCTTCCGGGTCTGGGAAGGGCTTCACTGATAACCATTCCCATGGTGTTCACTGGTTTTTTCTTAATTTAACCGTCCTGGGCATAGATTCCTCAGACTTTGTTAGTGAGAGGGCATTGCATGTTTCCCAGCTCCTGTGGAATCCACTTCTCTTTTGCCTGTGTGGTTCATTCTGCCTGCCCACAGCTCCACTTTCTCTCCTCAGCCATCTTGTTTGGATATCCTATTATTTTGAGCCAGCCCTGGATTCTCATTTGCCTAAGGCTATGGATGGAGACCATCGTTTTTGCTTGTTTCTTTGTTTTGTCCACACTTTTCATTGTTAAATGATAACCCTCATTCTATTTACTTGTTTCTGAATTCTTGTGTTTCTTAAAACCAGACCCCATGACCTTCCCCAAATTCCAAGGGGGAAACATGTTTGCTCTCAAGCTTACATTTAATCCCTTTATTAGTGCTAACCATGTGCCAAACCAAAGGGTGAAGAGAAAAGTTGTTATTATAAAAGATCTTAAATCCCTGACCAAAGTATTTTGGACATATCCTTTGGAGTAGGTGTGTGGGCACTATTGGAGGCTATTGGTTAGGAGAATGTCCGGCACAGAGAAGCAAGTTCACTGGGAACTGTTGTGAGTTCAGAGGCAATAAAAGATGCAGGAGAGGAAGTCTGTCAGGAACTTGGTGTGGTAACTCCTCTGTGAGCTGATTGTATTAGATTAATATTTTATTTATGGAATTAGGTACGACGATCTCTGTTTTATCTGTCTCCTTTTGCTAGCTATTGTATTTGTGAGATTCATTTATTGTTGTCTGTGTTAGCCCGTTTCTCATGCCCGGAGACTATCCCATTGTGTGACTCTACACATCTGTTTTATCCCTTCTATTAATCATGGACATTTGAGTACTTTCTTGTTTCTGACTCTCTTGAATACTGAGGCTAAGAACATGCTGGCAACTACCTCTTTTGGTGACCATCTGTAGGGGTTCTCATTTGGGGTAGCCCCCCCAAGTGGATTTGCTAAATTAGCTTCAGCCGAGTTTACCACATGGTTTTCCTGAGTGGTTGTGCCCATTCATGCTCAGCCAGTTGTTCCACATCCTCACCAACACTTGGGGTCCTCAATCTTTCTAATTTTAGCCATTTTGGTGGGGTCTAGTGGTAACAATAACATTTAAAAATGTACAGATTAATCTTTTTCTGCTTTAAATCTCCTAATAGCTTTTAATTTTACTTAGAATAAAACCCCAATTTCTTTTTTATGTTGGCTACCCGCCTCTGTATTATCTAGCATCTGTCTATATCCATGACTACATTTTTGGTCCCCCACCACCCATTTGCTGTAAGCTGGTCATACTGGTTCAGTTCTCTCTTATTTGGAAATTCCCAAACTCTTTTTCCTCCTTTAGTGATTTTGTACTGGTTCTTCCTTCTATGGGGACAGCTCTTCCCCCAGATACCTACTTGGTGGCTGCTTGTCTTTGCTCCCATCTGATATCTTACATGGTTCTCATCGGTCTAAAATCATCTTTTCAAACTTTCTTCATGACTAGACAAAGGAATGATTTGCAGCTCCAAGAGAGCTCTTCTCCAGCTGTTTCCAGCACTTAGCACATCATCTGGCACACAATGGGAACTGTACTCAGCTCTGAGGAGTCAGTGGATGTGTGGGAGGGTGGGGTTAGGCTCAGGCCTGCAGCAAACCAGCTGCTTTAGCACCATCCTTGCATCTCCCACTGCGTCTTCTATCTCTGGAAGTTCATTTCATTCCAATAATAAAAGTCTACCATGAAATTGCTGCTATGTTTACCCAATTTCAGAGACAGGACATATGAAAATGGAAGGACTTTGGTGGGGCCCCAAACGTTGGATTTTGGGCCATTTGATCAGTGCTTGTGAACAAAGTTCTACTACGTGCTTACTAGGAAACTGTAGTTGCAAATTATATCCAATGGAAAATCATCAGATGTTTAGTCAGAACAAATAAAAGGCACTATGCATCAGGTAAAATGTAATTTTATATGAAATATTTACTAAAAATATCTTCTGAATATGCATCATGTGCTGGACTGAGGATTAAATATGTTTGAAGGTAAAAGTCAGCCAATCAGAATCCCTCAACACCTCCAACACACACAGATGACCTGCTTTTGCTAGCTTTTAAAAGGAGAGAATGAATCTCTAGAGGGAGTTGATTTGAATTATAAACACATAAATCCATAGAAAATGTCAGTTACTCACCTAGTGAATGGTGCTTTTAAAGGACTGGCTAAGAATATTCAGACTGCCGAAATGGGAAAGAATGAGATAAGTGGAGTTGGGGGCACCAGGATAAAATATCAATGCCTGTCAAACATCTCTTTCTTGTCTGACGGGGCTTGATGAGATCTTACAATGATCAAAGTGGAGATAAGGGGTGTTGCTGGGAGAATGCGGTGAGACATATGTGCATCCCTGTGAAGGCAAACGCATGAGATTTTAGAGGTAGAATTGAATGGGTTCCCTGCAGAGAGGTGATATGAAGGCATGCAGACAAGTGGGTTAAGGGAGGAACATGAAAGGGATTTCACATGGAGGACATAATATGAATGGTTGATAACATAAGCAAAGATGTTCCTCTTTCCTAGTAATTAGGAAGTGGAAAAAAATCACAAGATAGGTTTTATACCACCAGACTGGCAAAACTTGCAATATTTACTATTGGGACATTACCAAATGTTGTCAAGAATATGAAGAAATGAAACTCTTCTTCTCTAAAGAATACGACTGTGGAAAAAACGAGGAATTTGTTAACGTAGTTGAAGATGCCTCTGTTCAACTGTCATGAAAGGGAGTCTGAGAAGGTCCAGAGTGGGCACCGCAGATGGGTCCTTGACATACATTGCAGACAAGACTTCAAGATGCGTAGAGGCACAAGCAGTGATTTATTCAGGAAAGCAAGGAGTACACATTCAAGGGAGATTGTGGGTGACCTTGAGAGTGACATGCACGTTTAGGGTCTAAGGTTTTTTGTTGTTGTTGTTGAACCCAGGGGCACTTAACCACTGAGTCATATCCCCAGCCCTTTTTTATTTTTTATTTTAGACAGGGTCTCGCTGAGTTGCTTAGGGCCTCACTGAGTTGCTGAGGCTGACTTTGAACTTGCGATCCTCCTGCCTCCGCCTCTGAAGCTTCTGGGGTTACAGGCATGCATTACCACACCAGGCATGGGCTCCTCTTTTTAAAGGAAACCTTGTGAAGGGGAAGCATGGGGAAGTACTTGGAGATGACACCCTTCTGGTGATCATAAGATGGTTTATGGTAGTCTGGTGACTCTCAGGATATTTAAGTTAATGTCTCCTCTACCAGATCAACAGGTAGGTAATATTTGGAATGTACCCTGTATTATAGATTTCTTAAAATACTGTATCTGTTTTTTTTTCACATCTTTCATACATGTATTTTGTATAATGATGACCCTCTCCTTCCTGTATCTTATTTTGAGGTAGGATAGAAGACATAAAAATAGGTAGAAAGGAGACATGAGGGTCAATACAGGAGTAACCACTATTTAAACTCCAGATCTGACAGTTACTTTTACATATCTTGATTACAAACATCATAATTAAATCAATCATTAGACTTTTCCACAGGTCCACTAATGCAGCACTGTTTTCACAAAGCAGAACATGTAGAAAACAAAGAAGAAAAAGACCCCCCTCCTACTAATGATCAACACATCAGTAAATGACCCCCATCCTGATAACGTCATGTCAGGAAATGATCCCTTCTGTCCTGGTAATTGTCAGCACACCCAGATACCAACACAAAGGAGAACGAGAAGCACACTATTAGCTCTTGTCCCTTAATATTGATCTTATGTGTATTAATATGCTCAGCTGAGATGGAGCTGGCCTGTTCCTCTCTGATGCCCACACTCTATCCCGTCTCTCAGAGTGTGCATGCCTTTCTTCCCCTCCATGTATTTAATCTGTGCTTCACTTTGACCTGTCCTGAAGCGCCTCTGATGTCCTTACGATGATGTCAGGGATACTCACACCCTGGGTTTGAGGTCCACCTCTCAGACTCAGGGTGTGAGTATTAAGACCTTTGTCCTGGTGAAAACTTAACTTGATCTATTTTAAAAACATATGCGCTAGTACATTACATGGGCTGATTAACAGTGCACAGGGCAATTTTTATTAATGAGTGGAATTAAGAATCTTTAAGATTCGTAGATTTTTTTTCAGACATTTGGGAGTAACAAGTCTGGGAGAAAAAGTGATCTGGCAGCGAAGGGGGCTGGAATGAGAAACTTTAACACAGGGTTCACAGATGAAAGTTACAGCTTCCTTTTGTCTCCTTTCTTACAACATTTCTTTTATCCTACCTCACGCTGATCCTGCAATTGCACTCAAATACAGACACAAGAATTGTCACAGCCGCACACCTGTAAAGCAAAATATAAATCTGGAACAAACTGTCCAAAGGAGATGGACGTATAAATTGGGACATATTCATACAATAGGATATTCTACTGCTTAAGGAGCATGCATGTGCATGTGCGCACACACACACTCACACACACATACACAGGAATGATAAGCACCAAGTCTGGATAGTTAGTTTGGGGAGTGGGAGGAATATACACAGGAAACTAGATGAGTATTGATTGTAAGCTGGACCTTGCTAACGTCACTTATGACTTGTTTTTGAATTCTGTAGCCCTTAAATATCACATGATCTACATTTCAGGAGAAAATTTTAATATTGAAAAATAGAATGGAAGATGGAGTGATTGAATCCAGGAAGTTTTAGCATAAAGCAACTTTTCTCAAGTGCGTTACAAAGCAAAACTAAACTTGCCCACCTGGAGCCTTTGTAAAAGAAATTTCATTTGAATTTCTCTCTTCCCCTTTCTCATTGGCAAACCATGCTATCCAGCTTCAGGGCAACTGAAAACCTGTAATAAATGTTACAGTTTCTTCTTTTTTTTAATTAAAAAAATTTAACTAGCATGTATTCATTGTACATATGAATGGTGTTCAGCGTGATATTTCAATACAAATACAGCATGAGTTGATCAAATCCAGGTTCCTTCATCTACCTCATTCTCAACCCACTAGTTATTACTCTACATTCAAGTTTATTTATTTATTTTTTTAATTCCACCTATGAGAGGGAACATGCACTACTAGTTTTTGTGTGTCTGGTTTGTTTCACTTAACATATTGTTGTTTTTCGTTGTAGAGTTTACAATCCCCAAATCAGTTCTGTCTTCAAAAACCAAACAATTCATTCTCCATGTATCAGAAAATGCACGTGACCATCCGTCAGTAAGGTCCAGTGAGAACCAGTCACCACGGGAGGGTTCACTGTCCTAACCTCACAAACTTTGTGGCATCTACTTTAAATGGAATAGGTGTACACGCCAGTCCTCACATCCCAGAAACAAGATAGGACACAAGTGCATTTATTCAGGAGGTACAAATGGAAAAGGAGCATAAATAAAGAGATTCGGAAATAATCTGCAACACTGCTCATGGCAATAGTTCTGTCACTAGAGAAAAAAATATCACTGGAAGAGAGTCCCAAGGGAGCTCCTCAGAGTGGAAAACTTGACTCGGGACAAGCAGGGTCCTTGACATACAACAGAAAAAAATTTCGGCACATGTTGGCAGAGACAGAAGACTTTTGTTTTTGTTTGTTTGTTTGTTTAAAGCAAAGAATAGACATTCAAAGGAGAATGTGGGACATCTGGAGATTTGAGAGGCACGTTTTTGTCTTCCTGACTCTTCTTTTAAAGGACACTCCACAAGGGGTAATATGGGAAGGTATAAGAGGATGACATTAGTCTAGTGATCTTAAGACATTTTCTAGTCTTCTGCACATTCTGAGGAGCCTTAGTTTGAAATGGGGTCTCCATGATCCAATCCAGTAAATAACATTGAAAAGTCCCCTAAATTGCAGGGTTTTTTTTTTTTTTTTAAATATGCCTGTATGTCTCTTTAACAGTACACAGGATAGAGTTTCAGATTTCCCAGATATCTGAGAACGACAGTCCTGAGAAAGTGAATGATTTTGGGGAATGGCAGGCCTGGAAAATATGTTAAAATTATATTTTCTTTATGTCTCCTTTCTATCTAATTTTATTTCTTCTATCCTGCCTCAGTTCTCTATGCGAATTACATTATTTATAGTCACATCTTTGTTTTGCTTAGGGTGAAGACAAACCCTGAAGAGTGTATATGTACAGACAAGGCTCATTCAATGCTGATGTTAGGGGAAAATAATAAAGATATTCATTTAGAGCTTAACAAAGAAGTTCTCTAAGTGTGGGAGACTTAGGAGAGTCCCAGAGACCCTTTAAAGAGATCTGTGAAATCAAAACTCTTTTCATAACCCTAGTAAGACTTCATTTGGCTTTTTAAATTCTCACTAGTGTAAGGTGGCCTTTTTCATAGATGACATGATATATTATATCATGAGACTGAATACCGAAGCAGATGGGAGGATCCACTTAATCCTCTATTAAGCCAGATACTCAAAAAATTTATAAGCATGTAGAGCAATCACACTCTTCTCAATAAGTTTGTTTTTGATAGTATAGTCATTTTCATAAAATGCATATATTTATTTCAACATGCAATAGGGTCATTATTTAAAATTAACGAGAAAGTAAGTATTTTAGAGTTCTTCTTTATGATTTCAAGCACAGTAATATTGGCAGGCATAGCCCACACAAGCAAATGCTTTGAAATTCTCAATGTTTTCTATGTGTAGATGCTTTGCTGTTAATGCAATTACTGCATTCTCTCTGCTCCCATGGTTGCTCTTTTAATTCGTCCTCATTCGCTTTAATCCCACAAAGACCACTAGAAATAGCTTTGCCCATGAATCCATTGAATGGAAAATACAATTTAAGTTTTTCTCTTTCAGGGCCCATGGGATAACTTGGGAGTGACTCCTGATGGCCAAGCTCACAGGTCCCTGTTGACATGATCTATTGAGAACTTTTTAGGCAAAAAGTCTTCAGACTCAAGGGTATGGAGGATTACCGTGCCATGCCTGCTTCACAGAAGTTAAAGGGCGTGACTCAGGCAGATTAAGAACGTTCCTTAGAAGCCATTGGGTGGCTTCCAAGTGCTTCCATAGAGGCCAACCTGGGCGTGTTAATAAGTGCTCACGTGGGATTTGAGAGAATGAATAGTTCATTTATGGAGACGATTGGGAAGATTTAGGTAGACATTGCTAGTGAGGAAGAACTTGCTGTCTGCTGGGTCATCAGGCAAAAGGATTTTAGCCCACTTCCCCTTCCTTTTTGCCCTCCCCTGGGGAAGACAGGCCTACCCCTCCCACGGAGGACAGGCTGTGCCAAGGAGTTAAAACGCCTTGACCGGGTTGGGACCTGTTTTCTCTCTTCTGGGACCAGCTCACTGGGATTTCGCTGGCAGGTAGACTGGCCGGGCCAGGTGCAGGTGGCGCGCTGACGGTGGGAAAGGTGTGCAGTGACAGATGACCCAAAATGGGCGCAACTGGGAGGCCAGAGGTGAGGACTCCCGGGGCGCTCCCCGACCCGGGGCCTGGCGGGGGTCGAGCCTGCGTTACCCCTCAGGTCTGGGGGCGGTGTCGCTCAGAGTCCCTCCGTCCTTTCCCGCCGGCCCTGGCCAGATTCGCCTGCGCTGGCTTCTGCGGAGGAGCCCGGGTTTGGGGTTAGCTTCAGAGCCCCTGGACCCGCAGATCCCGGCGCCAGGGGAGGCTCCCGGGGCCACGCTGGGGACCCGGGGGGACGCCGACCCTGCCTCGCTGCCGGGTGGCACAAAGGGACGCCACCAGGGAGCCCCTCCCGCGCTCCCGCATTCTCCAGCTCGGACCCTGGGGGTAAGAAGGGGCAGGGAAGGGGCCAGTTTCGGGAAAGCGTGGCGAGCCCCAGGTGAAGTGGCCCGGGTCGGGGTCTCTGGGGTTCCCCGGGCTCTGAAGCCGGACACGGGTTTGGGGGCGCGGGCGCCCGCGCCGTGCCTTGTTCCCCGCCCCAGCTGCTTCTCCCTTCCCTGCAGCCCAAAATGAGGACGCCCTCCTGGTCCTGGCTGCTCTGCCGAGTGTCCATCGCGCTGCCACTTCTTGTCCGAGCAGGTACGTTCTGAGTCCTCGGGTCTCGGAGGATGCCCACCAGGGTGGCCAGTCCCCGCTAGCCCCCTGGGCACACCTCCTGGGGCCTGAGCCTGGTGAATTACTCTGTCCCTAGAAAGCCCTTCAGAACTCCACAGAATGGGGAAATGGCAAAGGTACCCGATGCTCAGCCCCCCAATGTCACGTGGGAGCTTCCAGGTTGTCCTGCGGACGGGAAGAAGTCAGATAACTATGCCAGTCAAGATTTGGGTGAAAGTGCTTAAACGGAGGCAGCACTGTCTACTCACAGGCCAAAGGGCTATTTTATGATCCAGGATTAAAAACAAAGGACACTTCAACAGAGCAAATTTCTAAGAAAATCTAAGTAGCTTGGTAAAACAAAAACAAACAAACAAACAAACAAAACCCCAACAACCCATTTTGGGGGGTGGGATGCCTTTTACTGAAGATGTAGTAATTAGGTGGCAGAGTAAAAAGAAAACAGGACCAAGTGGGTTCCCTTACAATGAGGAGGAGGACAGAAAATTAAGTCTAAGAAGGGAAAGAAGGAAATCATTCCAAACAGGAGAGGCCTTTGTGAAGAAGGAAGCCAGGATGGATAGGTTTGATGAACTTGGAATCATGTTTTCGAATCAGTAGGCTATTGATGTTTTGTTTTTGTTGTTGTTGTTGTTGTTGTTGTTTTGTTTTAGAAAACTCTCAGATAAAATTTCAAGTTGACTAGAAAATTGAAGAGGTGTTCATTAACACTAATAATCAGCACGACTCTTGTGTGTCTCCCCCTCCCCCTAATTATTCTTGCTTTTTTCCTTTCTTTTCCTAGATACTTGCAAGGATAGGGATATGCATCATGAGGCAATATCAGCAGACCAGCCCTTTGCCTTCAATTGTACAAACCCTCCACTCACATATGGGGAAGTAAATGTAGTGTGGTATGATGCTGCTAGCAAAGCTCCCATTTCCAAAGACAATCAGTCTAGAATTCACCAGGAACACACCTGGATTTTGATTCTTCCCCTGAAACTGGAAGACTCAGGCATCTACCTATGTGTTATAAAGTAAGTTCTTCATTTAAAGTGGAACTAATTCATATGAATCTTTCATTTTATGTGTGCATATATATCTCTTAAGAAATTTTTAATAAACATAGAAAATGCAATGAGACAAATGATATTGTATAGCTTTATGGTGGTTATACAATGATTTCCAATGAACACATTTTAAAATACGATAGATTTGTAAACCATTATTAGAACATTAAATGCTTTTTTTCCTATTGAAATGATGCCTCAGGCCAGACCAACTTACAAAGTGTGTTTATTAGTATAATATCAGTATAATATTATTGTTGCCATCTTTCTTGGAATGCCAAAAGTTTTTGTGACAAGCGGCACACCCGGATAAGGATAAACCTCTTTCGAGCTCTTTTCATAAAGGATCTGTTTAAGGTGGGGATTTAAAAGTCAGTAAGCATTAAGTATTTTCCAAACCCACCCAAGGTGCTGTGCTAGGAAATAAATTGATAAGGGACACAGGTCTGGTGGGACTTTTGAGTTGTTTCCTATTTTTGGACATTTGAAATAAAGGTGGAAGGAGACCACTGAGCCTAGAAGGGCCTGTGATCAACTAGAAAGGGCATATGCTACCAAAGGTAGCTGTCTATTTGAGATTTGAGTGTGTGTGTGTGTGTGTGTGTGTGTGTGACTTTTCAATTTATAAAGCTCTGTGAGATGTGAAGGAAATCCAATTGTGGATCACATTTGATCAAAGGATCATCATTCTGTGATTCACTCTAACTTGTATGATAGTAATACATTATTTGATCTTTCTGAAACTTGGATCTCTTTTCTGTAAAATGGAAGAGATACTGGCTTGGCAGAGGTGAAGTGGAAATCAACTGAACTCCTGAGTGAAGTCTGTGCTCCATTCTCCCTCTGTTTTGTTCTGTAGCATTTGCTGACACCTTTCTGGGTCGCAGGATTACCCATGACCCACTAGAGTCATGCCAGGTTCCTTGTTTCCATATATCAGACAGACAGACTCAGTGTACAGAACCGCTGACTGAGTGGTGTACAGTGGAAGTGGTCAGTCACCGCCTGGCGCCTTCCCCCAGCGCTGGCCACTAGGGGTCTGCTGCTGAGGTCTCCTGGAACTCTGCTCTCCTGCTCTGATCTAGGCTGTGACTTATAACTGCAGTTGGAGACTATGTGCCACACAAATTACTGGGGATATTGGAGCCAGATTGAAAACATTTAAATCTGGATGTCATGAAATGAAGAAAAATCATCTTTTACAGAAATCAAACAAAGATATTATTTGTCGTGGAAAAGAATAAACATGAATTTTCCCAGATCTGTAATATCCATATATAATATGGATATATTTTTTACTTTTTACCTTGAAATGATTTCAAAGTTACATAAAACTGCAAAATAATATAGAGAAATCCTATCTACCCTTCCTCAAGAGTTCTATTTGTATAAGAATATTTTCCTTATAATTTTCTGTCTCCACATAATATCTGTGTATGTGTATATTACACACAATATTTTTTCTAAGCCATTTCAGTTGTACATGGCATACCCCTTTTGCTGCATAATATTTAAATGTATATTTCTTAACCACAAGGATATATCCCCTCACGTAATCATAGCGTAGTTACCGAATTCAGAAAATGTAACCATACATACTTTAACTTGTTGTTTCTAGTCTCATCTTATCAGGGGTCCTATCAGTGAACTGTACAACTTTTCCTTTTCTTTCCAGAAAAGAATTCAGTCCAAGACCATGGAATGCATTTGATTGCATAAACCTTTCATTTCTTAATCTGAAGCAGTTCCTCTATTTTTCTCAATTTTCTATATTTTTAAGGAGCCCAGGGAATTAGTTTATCATATCTCCTTCCTTTGGGTTTAGGTTTGGGTGTGTTTCTTTGGCTGGGATGCTGGGTGAGTGCTCTGTGTTCTCTGCCGAGAAACGCATGGTGTCCATTTTGCCCCTCGGAGGCTGAGTTCAATTTGATCTCTTCCTTAAGATGTTGTCCAGTTTCTGTCCTGTATACATGTCATCTGTTGTTGGGTCATCAATGTTTTGCAGGCTGCAAACTGTTTCTTTTAAGAAAGGATTGGTCTGGTGCCTTGAAAAGGATATGAAAAATGAGAAGATGACCTGACTCATTTGATTTTGTGGTTGCTTAAGGCTGTAGGTTTCAGCCTGCTGTTTTCTTACAGGAATGCCAACAACTGTGTCAGAATATGGATGAACCTAACTGTTTTTGAAAAACATTGGTGTGACAATTCCAGAAGGAGTCTACCCAACTTATCAGATGACTACCAACAAATATTACGTACGGGACCCAGTGACAGTCTGACCTGTCATCTGTACTTTCCAGAGACTTGTGTTTTGGGTCCAATAATGTGGTATAAGGTAAAAAAAAAAAAAAATCCTAATGATATTTTTTTCCTCCTTTAAAAAAATCCATTTGATTCTTCTAGATGAAGTGGGTTCTTTTAAGGCAGATTGGGAAAAGAGATTCATGTGCCTAAGATAGATCTGTTAGTCTTAGCGATCGATATTCTTACTTTGCTAATTAGGTAGTATTTAAACTTTCTGGTTATGACTTTGTAATGTCTTATTATTTGTATCATCTGTATCCCTGCGATTATCCATATTTTTCAGGGTGTCATTTTCCCCCCTAACACTAATTTCTTCAAATGGTTGCTGGATGAAAGTGGGTCAGAGATTACGGATTATACAGGGACCCCCAGGGAATGCCTTTTCCCACTCCTGCTCCGGCACCCCATGTAAGGCCACCCAGACACACACCTGGGGATAGTCTCGCGCTTCCATGTTTATGCAGACAGAGCCTCCTGTGCTCATCCTTCTGCAGCTCGAGTTTTTACCTCTTTTCATGACTGTGCTGGCTCCTGCCCACTTGGAAGGCAATCCTTGGCACGGAGGAGCACAGGCTGGTTATTTTAGTTTGGAATTACTTTTTCCTAACTTCTTGGTTGTACTTACCAGTACTGGACGGTGAGTTTCCTTAATGGGAGGGTTTTCGTCTCATGATTCTTTTTTTTTAGTGGTAAGATTGAGTCAGTTTCAGGAAGAATTTTTCTTTTTCGTAAGAAAATGCTCATTTTGTTCATGATTTTATACATATTGGAACATTGTTTTTCATCTCTTTCCATGTCTGCTTCTGCACTGAGTTCAACTTTAGTTCTTGTTTCTCTCTTCTCTCTCTCTCTCTCTCTCTCTCTCTCTCTCTCTCTCTCTCTCACACACACACACACACACAAACACACACACAAATATAAGTATTGCATTTAATTTCACAGGAGACTTGTGAGTTCAGTCTTTTCAAAAAGGTACCTTTTGCTTTTGTTGATAGTCTTTATTAAATTTCTAATGTTCATTTAGGTTGTTTCTATTTTCCCCTTTATTGAGAAATGTGGATATGAATATCTTCATATGGGTCCTCTAGTGGACATTTGATAGCATGAGTTTTTCGGAGTACATGATCACTAGCTCCAGAGAGACATATGAGTGAAGTGTTCTACTTTAATGATGTCAAATTACTCTACAAAGTTTTACATCAGTTTATATACTCACCAGGATTCCCTACAACCTCATGTAGGACTTTGTATTATAAACTTTAATTAATCTTCTTATTGTTGTTTTGGTTTGCTTTTTCTTAGTTATTAGTGAGATTGACAACTTTTTTCATGTTTAATTACCATTTCTGGATTCCTGCTTCTTGTGACTTATAGGATATTTGAGATATTTCTGTATCTTGGGTACCGGTGTTTGGCATGCTAGCCTGCGAATACTGTGCCTCCCTGTTTCCAAAGATCGATTTTCCTCTGACTTGACAGCTTTACAGATTGTATTTGCCAGTGTTTGAACTTTATTTAATCTGAATCACATTATGCATAGTATTTTGTGTACAGTTTCTGTAAATTTATAGTAAGCCTGTCAGAATCAACCACGTTGTTGCATGTTCCTCTAGCTGTTTTTTTCTTTTCCATTAATTTTTAAGGGTCAAATTTAATTTTTCCACGTAGATTTATAGTTCACCTGCCCTTTCTACCTTGCTTGGCACACTAATGCTGACTTAAATCTGATTGCTATCTGCATGTGGGTATGCTTAGGAACTCTCTGCAGTGTCCTGTAGAGCATTGTTTTGTTTATTCTTGTTAGTTGTTGTGACATTGGGCAAGTCTTATGAGTTTTAGGTCTTCTAAACTTTTTTCCCCCTAAATATCCCTTTGGCTATTATTGCACTTATACACAATTTTATAATCTATTTGCTAATTTTCACAAAAAAAGAGTTTTGGAATCTTGACTGTAATTTCACTGAATTTATAGTTCAGATTCGACATGTGGTAAAGTTTCCTTTCTCGTGTTGTCCTTCTCCTTTTGGGTTGTCTTATCTTTTGTAGCTCTTCAAATTTTCAGAAAAAAAATGAGTGTTTGAAATTTCACAAAAAAAAACAATATCTGAGTTTTAATTGTGATTGAAGTGTAAGTAAATTTAGCATAGATTGATATCTTTACAATTTTGAGTCTTCTAAATGATAAACACGGCATATCCCTCCTTTTGATTTTCCTTAATGTAATTTTTCATAGGATGGATTTATAATTTTCTATGTAGACGTTTGACATTTATTTCTGGCAACTTGATGTTTTTTATTATGGATTTTGTGTTATTATCATCTGTTTATTGCTGTAAAGTAGAAACACAATTTATTTTTGTACATTGTCCTTATATCTAGCAACCTTGGTAAATTCATTCATTTATATTAATAACAGATCTGCAGATTCTTTTGGATTTCCTACACATTCAGTCATGTTTGCAGATTAATGACAGTTCACTTTTCATTCTCCCACCCTTCCATTCTTCATTCCCTCATTCCTTTTTATCATTGCAACTTCTATGTCTTTTCCTTTCTTCTATTAGCCAGGATCTCTGAACACTTTGGAAGTTATTCCATTCCAGGGTTTTTACTTTGTTCTAGTAGATTATAGACATTTGACATTTATTTTGTTAGCTCTCCAAAAAATGGCAACTGTAGCATTTTCATAGCTTTATACTGAAGGAAAATTTCCCCATTAACTAATGTTTAAGATACTAACAAATGTCTTTTATGAGATGAGGGAACTTTCCCTAGTTTACTTGGATTTTTATTAGTTATTGGGGCCAAATTTTATAAAACACCTTTTTTACTTTTTGTATGATTTTTCTTTTTATTCTGCTAACGTGTTGAATAACAAGGCTGGTTTTTGAATGTTGTACCAATTTTGCCTTAGTGTATATAACTCGAATGGTGTGTAATTCCTTTTATACATTTCCAGGTTTGGTTTGCTAATATTTTGTTCAGGATTTTTGCATCTATATTGTAAGTGATACTGGTCCATAACTTTGGTTTCTTGTTAAGTCCTTGTCAGATTTTGATATGAAGGATTTTCTGGGATTATGAAATAAGTAGAATTGAGGCTTATGTTTCTTTTTTATAGAAATTCTTAAGATGGGTTTCATTTCTTTTTTTAATTTTTAAATTCTTTTTTTATTTATATATGACAGCGGAATGCATTGCAGTTCTTACTACACATATAGAGAACAATTTTTCATATCTCTGATGGTATACAAAGTATATTCACACCAATTCCTGTCTTCATACCTGTACTCTGGATAATAATGATCATCACATTCCAACATCATTTATAACCCCCTGCCCCCTCTTCCCCTCCCACCCCTCTACCCTATCTAGAGTTCATCTATTCCTCCCATGCTCCCTCTCCCTACCCCACTATGAATCAGCCTCCTTATATCAGAGAAAACATTCGGCATTTGGTTATTTGGGATTGGCTAACTTCATTTAGCATTATCTTCTCTAACTCCATCCATTTATCTGCAAATGCCATGATTTTATTTTTTTTTATTGCTGAGTAATATTCCATTGTGTATATATGCCACATTTTTTTTAATCCATTCATCTACTGAAGAGCATTTAGGTTGGTTCCACAGTTGAACTATTGTGAATTGTGCTGCTATAAACATAGATGTGGCTGTGTTCCTGTACTATGCAGTTTTTAAGTCCTTTGGGTATAGACCAAGGAGAGGGATAGCTGGGTCAAATGGTGGTTCCATCCCAATTTTCCAAGAAATCTCCATACTGCTTTTCATATTGGCTGCACCAATTTGCAGTCCCACCAGCAATGTATGAGTGTACCTTTTCCCCTACATCCTCGCCAACACTTATTGTTGTTTGTCTTCCTAAGTGCTGCCATTCTGACTGGAGTGAGATGAAATCTTAGAGTGATTTTGATTTGCATTTCTCAAATTGCTAGAGATGGTGAATATTTACTCATGTATTTGTTTCTTGATTGTACATCATCTTCTGAGAATTGTCTGTTCAGGTCCTTGGCCCATTTATTGATTGGGTTATTTGTTTTTTTGGGTGTTTAACTTTTTGAGTTCTTTATATACCCTAGAGATTAGTGCTCTGTCTGATGTGTGAGGGGTAAAGATTTGCTCCCAAGATTCAGACTCTCTATTTACCTCACAGATTGTTTCTTTTGCTGAGAAGAAACGTTTTATTTTGAGTCCATCCCATTTATTTATTTATTTATTTATTTATTTATTTATTTTTTAAAGAGAGGGAGAGAGGGAGAGAGGGAGAGAATTTTTTAATATTTATTTTTTAGCTTTTGGTGGACACAATATCTTTTTTTTTTTTTTTTTTAATGTGGTGCTGAGGATCAAACCCAGCGTCCCAGCATGCCAGGTGAGCACGTTACTGCTTGAGCCACATCCCCTGCCCCCCATCCCATTTATTGATTCTTGATTTTAATTCTTGTGCCAAAGGAGTCTTATTAAGGAACTTGGGGCCTAATCCCACATGATGGAGATTAGGTCCTACTTTTTCCTTCTATTAGATGCAGGGTCTCTGGTTTTATTCCTAAGTCCTTGATCCATTTTGAGTTGAGTTTTGTGCATGGTGAGAGATAGGGGTTTAATTTCATTTTGTTGCATATGGATTTCCAGTTTTCCCAGCACCATTTGTTGAAGAGACTATCTTGTCTCCAATGCATGTTTTGGGCACTTTGTCTAATATAAGATAATTGTAATTTTGTGGGTTAGTCTCTGTGTCCTCTATTCTGTACCATTGGTCTACCAGTCTGTTTTGGTGCCAATAAGATTGGTTTCATCTCTTTAGAATGTGCTTTTAGAGTTTATCAGTGAGGCCAGTTGGAATTGAAACTTTCTTTGATGGAAAGTTTCCAGCTACATATTTAACGTTGCTACCAGTCAAACAACTGTTCATATTTACTTTTTCTTATAACAGATTTAGTATGATGTGCTTGTGCACACATTTGTGCTTCATCTATTAATTTTAAAATTATTAAGATAATACTGCTAAAATATGCTCTTAATGTCTATGTAAGGTTTGTAGGATTTGTCTTATTTTCTTTTTCATGCCTAATATTGTATATTTCCATTTTTCCTACTACTTTTTTGTTGATTACTCTTGGCAGGAACTTATCGATTTTTATCAGTGTTTTTATAGTGCAATTTTTAGGTTTTGTTAATTCTCTCATTAGTTTGTTCTCTGATTTATTAATTTCTGTTCTCATCTAGTTTTCCCCCTCTGATATTTGCTTTTAATTTAAATTTTTTTATTACCTTTCTGAGATAGATTCTCCTATCATTCTTCTATCATAAGCCTTTCTCATTTTCTCATATACACATTTGAAGTTGGAATTTCACTTTGAACCAAGTTTTAGATGCATTCTACATGTTTTGATGTATCTGCTCTGTGTTAGGATGGGTGCTATGAACTTTGCGTGCTCTGTCACATTTTCCTTAGCATTTAAGACAGTTCTGTTCCCTCAGAAGGCGCCGACTGCCAGCCACAGTGTCCTCAGCTTCCGTTGGCTTTGATTTCAGTATCACCTATTTTTCAAAGCCAGCTGTGGACTTCTCAGGATGTTGTTCACACATTCCTCTGTGCGGCGCTTTAGACTGCACCTCAGGCTTCCTGTCATACACCTGCAACCTTGAAACCATCACCTCCTGGCCCAGAAGTATGAGTTATAGTCGTGACAAAAGGACTCTCCTGGCAATTCTTTTCTCCTGACTGGTGACCTATAGAGGTGAAAGCACTTGATATTGGTAGACAGTAGATATGTAAGAGTCACCTCTGTCACTAACTTGGTGGTGTCAAGTCCCCGGTATGCTGAGTCTTAGTTTCCGCACTTGAAAGGCAAAGTTTATTCTATGTTATTTCAGAGGGCTTGCTAGTGCACAAGAACATTATCTTGAGGACAAAATCTATTCTTTTCTGTTCCAGTGTGATTAGTCTTTGATAGTCATTAGCCATGTAGGAGTGTTTGAATCATTGATTATCATCTGATCTAAATTTCCATAGAACTTGGAGGTGGAGTCGGAGCTGTGACTAACAGTCTCAAGTAGGCATCCAATTTTATCTATGCACCTTTAAAAAATCAGATGCTTGCCCTTATTCTCCACTCTATGAGAGCACCTATGGAGGTTCAGATTCTTCATTTAAAAAAATACCTATGGGCTTAGGAGGTAGGAGGGCATAGGAGGCATGCAGTATAAGAGGGAAGGCTCATTCTGAAACTGCCTCACCTGCTAGACTCAGTGACCCTAGTTATGCCTTTGTTTTGGCCACTAACTAATTGGGCTCCTGCATCCTCCCTAGTTTCATCTCCCTCAGTCTTTTATACCCATTGTATCTTAGCCAGAATGCTCCGGGCTATTTTGTGTCTCTGAAACATTGTACATGCCAGGTTAGGGGTGTTCATCTTGGTACCTGGAATATATAAGACATTCAAATATTGGCTCTCTTTTTATTCATATTTTAATCATAAATCTTGATAGTGAAACATCACTCTCAAAATTTAAAATAAAGATGAAAGCTTGCAGAGAATTTATACTCTAAAATAATTTTCCATTGGATCAGACAGGGCATTCCACTTCACTCTAAAGGGAAAGACTTACCCTCAGTTAGTAAGGCCAATAATTAATATTATCAAATATTTGCATATTTTGAAAGGAAGAACAAGTCAATCAGGAGGAAGACTGTTCAACAATGGAAGCATAGAGGAAGAGACAGCCAGAGATCGTGCCTAGGCAGGGACTGTCAAGTGAAGACTACCCAGGGAAGAGATTTCTGAAGTCTGAGGACTCAAAATTTGTGTTTGTTTGTGTCCTGAAGAATGAGACATCATATCTTCAGGGTCTGATGCCTTCCATCTGACTCTTAATACTAATTCCCTTTCTATGTGGTGAGCAGTTGTCTACGTGATAGTTTGGTTTCCCAGGTGGGGTGCCGATGGGGAATATAATACTATACTTCTGGGAAGTCAGAATGGATATCGCAAATCAACAGATATCCACTCTGGCATTAGGTAATGGGTTTCGCCATGCAAGGTGGATTTATTCACATTGTTCTTGGATAGGGAGTGAGGGATGACTCTGAACTGTGGCTGACTAAATGAAGAGAGAGCTCCCACAATTAAAACATTTTAAATGAATTTTTATTAAAATAGACGTTTATATGTTCTTCATCTATGAGACTGTGAGCTCCCTGAGGACAGAGACTTCACCTGATTCCCGAGTGACCAAGGCCTCACACAGTGCCGACAAAGAGCAGGAACTCAAATGCTTGACTGGATAATTGGACTCAATTAGCCAATCAGTCATTCTGGAGTGGAGCTTCCTGAAGGGGAACAGGTTTGAGAAAGGCTGCAGAATTGGCCCCAAGAGAGAAAGGTGTGGTGCCGAGTGTGAGAATACGGGCTTCTGATAGGACAAGTGAATGGTGAGGCTTGCCCTCTGGGTGGTTGCCAAGGGTGACTTAGAGGGACAGGCCTTCCCGAGACTGATTGGCTTCAGGTTGGTGGAGTCGGGTGGCGGCCTGGCTGACAGGAGAAGTCATGTGATAGCCATTCTCTGTGGATTGGGAAGTGTTCTCTTACCACTGTTTACACCCCCAAACATGATTTTTTTTGTGAAGAGTTATTTTGGATTTTGTAAAATAAAACCCCAATAAGTAGAGAAGGTATAATTGGGCCTGCAACATGGTAGAAACGGCCACTATTCACCTAGACTGACAGCCTTACAATCCCCCCGGGCTTCACAAAGCACAGGGGCTTCCCACCATTAGATGAGTTTCCACTTGGAGAGATGGGCCTTGCCATGGAGGACATTCCTACCTGTTCCTGTTCTTCTGTTAAAATCCTTTATGACCTAGTCCCAGTCTTCCTCCATGAAGTCTTCTCTCTAGCCTACACAAGTCCTTCCCCTCTCAACTCTTATTGGACTTACTGTTTGTGTCACTCATTTTAGCCTAGGAAACACTTTGTCAAATCTTTGGTAGATAGACGGAGATGGACAGATACAAATATACAGATTATGGATTATGTCACACACACGACATGCATCCACAGACGAATTCCACAAAGGAATTCCTGCTCTGTCTATCCATCTGTCTATCATTTATTCTTTTCTCTCTATCCATCCATCCATTCGTCTACTTATCATCTCCATCCATTCTTTCTCTCTCTCTATCTACCAATCATCTATCATCTGTTGGTCTTTTAGTTAGATTGTAAATGATCTAAGGTTTAGGGTTCACATAGATTTCTTATCTTCCCACTGTTCTGAGGATGGGGCTAATTAGGAGTGTAACTGGTACCCCCCAATGCTAACTGGAATTTATTTATTTATTTTATTTAGGATTGTAAAGAGATCACAGAGACACGGTTTGTTCCTGTGGAAATGAAACTCGTTGTGTATGATGTCTCTGCAGAGGACAGCGGGAGCTATGCGTGCGCAGCCGAGCTGACACATGCCGGGAGAGCATACAGGGTTCTGAACAGCATCAACGTGAGCATCGGTAAGTACGCTCACACCTGTTGCCTGGTCTTCCTCACACGGAGCTGAGCCTGTTGGCTTCAGGCTTTGGGCAGAAGTGATCTGGATTTTTATTTTCTTGAAGATTAATAGGCTTTGAAATATGCCACGGATAGATCAGAGGGTAGAAAGAGTGAGGCAAAAGGGCATGAGCAACTTAGTTCTCCCCATCTGTCAAAGACAAAAATCAAAGCAAAACCAGAATATTCAAAACTTTGGGTCGATTTGGGAAAATGAAATGAGATCAGGTATATAGGGTGGCTGTTGGGGTGCCTGACAAAGTGTAGGTATTCAGTGCATCGTGGGTATTATTAATTTGACCCTGATTTCCCTCTGCCTTCACTGTTGGGAGCGATTTGTGGGCCACTCCAGCACTGGCCTACTCTGTCTTGGGCTCTGTAAGGTTCAGTGTTTCCGGCCTTAGTTCTAGAATAACCTGTTGTTCATGAGATTTCATTTCTTGACCCAGAACAGCCAGTTTCGTGGACCATATGCCCTGGAGATTTGAAAAGTAGAATCTTCAAAGAAATCCTCAAAATAATTTGGCTCAGACCCTGAATTTTATGGGGGCTCAGGACAGAAGCCACTCATCAAATTCACAAAGCTGACTCGTGTCAGAGATAGGACTGAAGCTCTGGCCTTCATTGTCCAGGCAGACCCGGTTCCTTCGACACACACTGGCAAAGTTGTCTTCTTGTCACGTTTTGCTCATTCTTCAGTAGAGAGTTACTTTCTGTATTTACGCGTCCAGAAGGAAAAGGAGGAAAGGCTGGATATTTCTTTGACTGGGACCTCCATGTTGGTCACGAATGTCTAGTTCTGGGGGATACCTAGCCAGTCCTTGATGGTGTTGTTCCCTAGAGGGTCCTTTGAGCAGAGGTGACTCCCTGCCGCCCCTCGGGAGGGCTCCGGGTCAATCCAGGATGGTCCTTGGTTCCTGGAGTCCAGGGGTGCCCTGCCTTCCAGCCCGTTCTTCCTCCTGCATCCCCCGGTTCTCTTTGCTGAAATCACGATGTTTGGGGGTGGCTTCCGTTTTGACTTCCTTCACTGAGGGCCACCTAATTAAGAAAGCAAAGATGGAGCTAGATTTCATGGTTTTTGTGCTCTTGGGTTTCCTGTGGCTGGGAATTTCTCTGTCCCCGTCTTGTTCCCAGCGGAATCCCAGCCCCAAGCTCAGTGTCTGGCCTTGTCAACGCGTAGGTCTGTTTATTCACCAAATGACTAGCCGATTACCAGAATGGTTCAGTTCTGCATGAGTAAATGGGAAACTTTTTCAGAAGGTTGAAATTTATAAAGGGGAAAAAAAAATACCTCGAGAGGTCATGGGGTCCAAGAGTCTATAGTTCCTGCCAGTTCCATCAACGTGTGTGATCTGTCACATGCCCAGAATTTCATTACACCCTGACAATTTAACACTTTCAGAACGTCATTCCTGCTGTTGAGAAACTCCAGCCTGGTGGTAGTGAATTTGAAGATATAAATGAATTGTTTTTAACATTATATGCTAAGGCTCACCTTTTTCATGGTGTCAAGGGACACAGAAAAGAACAGAAGGAGCTACAAGGTGGCAAGCAATTGGTCTAGGGAGGCTCTTAAGAGGAATTAGCTCTCAGTCAATTTTTTTCCCAGTTTTTAAAAGTTGTTCTTTTTACTTACACATGACAGTAGAATGTATTTTAACATCCCATACATACATGGAGTATAACTTCCCCTTCTTGTGGTTGTACATGATGTGGAGTTATACTTAGGTCATGTATTCAGATATAGGAACGCAGGCAAGTTATGGCCAATTCATTCTACTGTCTTTCCTATACCCATCTCCTCTCCCTTCCCCCCATTTTTCCCTGTCCAATCTGGTGAACCTCATTCATCCCCTCCCCTCCCCTGCCCCCACCTATCTTGAGTCAGTATCCACATTTCAGAGAGAAAACATTTGGCCTTTGGTTTTAGAGGATTGGCTTATTTCATTTAGCATGATAGCCTCCAGTTCCATCCTTGTACTGGCAAATGATTCAATTTCATTTTTTTATTTATGGCAGAGTAATATTCCATTGTGCATATGTACCACATTTTCTTTATCCATTCATCTGTTGAAGGGCATCTAGGTTGGTTCCATAGCTTAGGTATTGGGAATTGAGCTGTTATGAGCATTGATATGGCTGTATCACTATAGTTTGCTGATTTGAAATTCTTTGGGTCTATGCTCAGGTGGAATTACTGGGTCACATGGTGGTTCCATTTCAAGTTTTCTTTCAGCAGAATTTTGAAAGATGAATAGATTTTATAAATGTAAAGAAAAATAAGAAGCGGTCTGTAGGCAGAAGAGCATAAGGTAAAGTGTGGAAGTGTGAAATGTCATGGTTTATGTTGCATCTGTAATGAAGTTCATTTGAACGTAAGTATGTCTGAGCTGAGGAGTGGAGGAAACTGAGGACGTGGAGTTAAACAGGGGCAAGCTCAAGGGGCCATTTATACATAAGCTTTGCCATGTTGCCATTAAACAACTTCTGGGTGGGTACAAGCGCAGAGTCATGAGGCTGAACAAAACAGATTTAAGAGTCAGATCATGAGTTTGGTCATTAATAGGCTGAGTGTGAGGTGCCTTTGAGAAATCCCAAAGGAGATGTAGAGAAAGCCATGTCCTTTGTGAGTCTGGGGCTTAAAGGAAGGTCTGGAGATATGACTTTCAAAGCCATTGGAAGTGGTAACTGAAAATCGCAAGTGTGGATGAGATTGTCCAGGAAAAGAGTAGAGAATAAGATGACTTAAAAGTGGAGACAGAGGCACAGGCTATGAAATGTTTGGAGGTAAAATTTGTTGCACTGGTGATGAAATTGAGGAGGATGAAAGAAAAGCTGGTTCCTAGAATGACTTCCAGATTTGACATGTGTGTGATCCAGTGAGTGAGGGTTTGGGGACTAGTTGGCGATAGCTGCTATTTGGGGATACTGAGTTGGAATAGTTTGTAGAATGCACAATTGTTATGGCCATCGTACAGGGCATGTATTTCTGCATTCTCCCCTAGCTTCCTTCATTACATTTCCACATCCTACCCCTATAGAAGGAATGAGGGACTAAGCAGGGGATTGTTAACTTTTAGTGGGCAAATTGGGAAGGGAAGGAGTGGGAAAGTCCAAGGAGCATGGGATCCAGAGGATCAATCCAGAGAGACAAGCATAAAGTGGGAGTGGTATAGATTAAAGAGCTAGAAAATGACAGAAAAGGATTGAAAAGAACACCAAAATGATAGAAAGAAAGAGGAATGGAACTGAAGATACTGATAAGTTGGGGACATCATTTCTAACTAGCCAGAACTTGAAAAGTGTGTTTGGATTAATAAGTAATGAGGTTTTTATTATACCGTCTCATTAGTTTACATTTATACCAAATATACAATGAGGGAAATTCCTTTGGTAACTCAACTTCTAGTTTTTTTTCCCTCCTCAGCAATTTAGTTATTCCCAGTTGAAAAAAATATATATAAATTTATGGAATAATTTCTCACACCATAGGTTTTGTCTTTTCTTGACCAGTGTTTATTGATCTGTTCTCTGATGTGCTTCTTGCTATTATGTTATGGTATTTGGGAATGCATCATATAGTATTCTAATGCCATTGACTGTGGATTTGATTTCTTAGCAGGAAGAGTTGGAAATGAAAGAAGAATTCCTAAAATAATTTATCCAAAAAACAATTCCATTGAAGTACAACTTGGTGAGTAAAATTATGGAACTCATTGACATCACTGAGGGCCCAACTCACTATGTCCACATATTTTGTCTAGTGAATATTCTGAATTTCGATCGTGGAGACAAATCCCTTACACATCCATTTCCCGGCTTTGGATATACCTGCTGATCAGGAGAGGCATCAAAATGAAGACAAACAGAGCTGGTGCTTGGGGAAGTTACAATATTGGAGTTCTTAGGGTCGGGGGATCACTGTAGTTCTAGATGGTTACTGTAAATCTGTTTGTGTAGAGGTGATGAAAATGTAAAGATAACTCTTGAAAAAGACAACACATAATATAAAACTACAACTAAATAATGTTGATTGGGAATTCTGGGTTTTATTATCTAACACTGGAAGAACATTAATGTGGAAGTGATCATATTATATTCCTTCATTTTTATAGGATAAGAACAAAAAGATTGCCTCTACGTAGAGAAAAGGTGGTTCAAGTTATTCCTTGAAATGTAAAGGGAGTCACTAGTAAAATTAAAAAAAAAAAAAAACCTTAAGTACTTTCTCAAAAAGAAAAAGCAAGTTAAAGTTTCCATTAAAACATAGGTGTTCAGATTGAATCAAATATTAAAATTTAATTAGAATTTTGTAAATTTAATAACATTCTCTTTTCAAAAGATACATATGGAAAAAATGCAAGACCTAAAAGATGAAAAATAATTGCATAAGCAGGATACTTGCAGAAGTTAACATGAATGATCAAGTTGCTTGACTTCAGTCTGATAATAACCTTTTAAGAATTCCTCCCCCGACCATGACAAATTGAATCACTTTATATTAATCAAAATTACAATGTGTCCTAAAATTCAAACTTTTATGTATTAAACAGCAGTACATCAAAATATATAAAGCTAAAAGTCTCAGAAATCTAAGGACAATACAATTAAGACAATATTATTGTTTCAATGGTGGTGGGAGATTTTAATATACTCAGATTTATTAGGCAAATAAGAATCTAAAACATTTCAGCGAAATCACATGCAAATGTATTTAATAGATCACTCTCATAAATATCTGTGAAAAATGCAGGGTCCCCAAAGAGGAAACTGCACTGACCACATGGGGTAATCAAAATGCAGTCAGCCTAGAAAGTCATAACTAAAATCAAAACAATGAAAACTCCCTCATTAAATATGTGATGATGGAATTTTTAACTAGCTTGATTTGATTATTTCACATTGTTAACATATCAAAAATCACATTTTAATTTGTATTATCACATATAATTATTAACTGTCATTTAAAACCTTTAAAAATTTTTATAAAAGAGAAATTAACAACAAGCTCATTTCCTAATTATTTGTTTTCTTGGGTAGAGGTTAAACCAAAGCTGGAGTTCAAGAGTATTTAGAAAATAATGACAGTGAGAATATATCTTATTGAACTTCCTGGCTTGTGACCACTACTGTACTCTAAACAAGTTTGTATTTTTAAATATGATCATAATCAAGTGGAGAAATAATTAAAATACATAAATAACCATTTCTCTCTCTAAAAAAAAAGAACAACTAAGGAAAAAAAGATAAAAGTAGAAAATAACGAATATACTAAAAGAAAAAAAAAAGTAGAATGGTAAATCCCATAGTTGGTTCAGGGGTGGAAGAGTTGATGGGTGTCGGGTGGAAGGGAGGTAAACTTCCAGAAATCTCCTTCTCGAAATTCCAGCAAACCTGAATAGAAGACTTGGGGATGCGAAGCTTATGAAACTGTGAACAGAAAAGAGATGAAATCTGTTGAAAAGGTCCTAGGCCTTTATTTAGAAGTGCTTTTGAATTTTAAGGAACTATGGATGCCCACTATAGTGGATGCTTGGGTCTATGTATTCACTGCATGGATTCCCTTGGCGATCTCGTAAACACAAGGTTGCCTGACTTCATCTCCCACTCCTGTCTCTGGAAATTCTGACATACTTAGCTAAAAAGCAGGAGTCTTTTAGGAGGAAGATAAATATATAATTGTTTTTATATGACCTATGAATATCTACTTAGAAAAAAAAAGTTCATTATCCAAAATGCTATAAACACTATCAATTCTTCTGTAGGGGTTATTCCAATACAAAAGAAACTTTCAAAGCCAGTATCATTTCACAGGCCTGAAATAATAGTAGATGATCTTGATGTTAACATACTTCCTCTAGCCTTGTTGGTTATTTCAGCAGGCCCTGTAAAGCCTATTTTCTCTTGGGACACAACTGCCACAGGTGATTATGTACGGGCAAACAGCTGTTGGGTAATCCCAGCATCTCCCGTCTCCAGAGCACCAGCATTTCCCTTCAAGAATATGTTTGGCATGTCATCTTGAAGTGCTTTGCATGATTAGGGTTATTTTCCCCACGTCCATTGACATTTATTTCATGTAATTACTAAATTGAAATGGATTCTATTTTCTCTGGATCCATTTTTCATCCAACCATAAGAATTATAAAATTAGCAAATACCAGAATATCATAGTTTCTATGCATAAAACCAGTGTGTGTGTGTGGGGGGGAATCAAAAGTTAAAAGATGGAACAACATGCAAATATCTCAAATGTTTTCTCCCATATGTGAAAGCTAGAGAGAGCGAGAAAAAAGAAGGAATTAATAAATAAAATTAAATAAAGGGGATCTCATGAAAATAGAAGGGAGACCCAAAGAGCAGAGGAAGGGGAGAGAGAGACAGGGAGGAGGGGAGGGGTGGAGAAGTACTGGGGAATGAAATCTACTAAATTATGCTATGTCCTGCATGAATGTAACAAAATATATCCGGCATCTATACACCTTTATATTTATATAATTATAATGCACTAATTAAAATAATAATAATAAAAATAATGGAGATCATGAGAATAGAGCAAGCAAATCAAGGGGAGGGAGGAGGAGAGGGAAAGGGAAGATACTAGAGGCTGAGATCGATCAAGTTATGTTATGTGCACATAGAAATATAGCATAATGAATCCATTAATATGTATAATTATAATGCACCAATAAAAATTTTAAAAATCATATAACATAAAATTCACCAATTTAAAATATATAAAGAGTAATATTTAAGGGGAAAAAAAAGGATGAACCAGTTCTGGAAGTCTGATGGATGTATTTCTTAATTTGATCATAGTGAACATTATAATATATATATGTGCATACATACACACATTCTATATGTGTATCAAGTGTTTCATACTATGTACATTGAATACATATAAACTCCTTGTTCAATATTTGAAAGTTAAAAATATGAAAAACAAAACAAAATACAAGTATCTGTATATAGAGAAAATAGTAAAGTTAAAAACTAAAGGGCAGAGGCTGTGGTTGTGATTCAGTGCTTGCCTGGCATGTGTGAGGCACCACATTAAATAAATAAATAAATAAATAAAATAAAGGTATTGTGCCCATCTACAAATGAAACAAAAAAAAAAAAACTGCAGAATCTGAGTGAAGCCATAAATAATTCACACAAGGGAAAAAAACCAACAAAATATTAAAAATATTCATTTCCAATAAAAGAAGTGTACATTAAAGTGTATCCACCTATGAAATCGGCGAGGGTTGAAAAGCACGTGATACCCTTTATTAGCAAGGGTACCATGAAGAGCGTGCTCCCCCTTTGCTGATAATGAAGACGAGCGATCTCTTTAAAACAGGTTGAAACCCTCCAAAGGTTTTCCATCTCGCTCGCAAGAAGGTGCAAGTCCTCCCGGGGCCCAGCGTGGCATTTGGTGGCTTGCCTCTTCCCGCCCCATGCTCAGGAGCTCTCGCCCTCATCCTGACCCTCCTCCTCCCAGCCTACCCCCTGCTCCCACTGCTCCAACAGCCCAAGCACAGCTCCACCTCAGAGGTTCTGCTTGCTGTCCCTTCAGCTCGGATGCTGTTCTCCAGCCATCCATGCCATTTGTTCCCTCGCCTCCATCAGATCTGTGGGGAGTCAGCTCCCCTGTCCACCTCGTTAGAGAGTCTCATGCAACCACCCCCTACCCTCCCAACCCTTTTCATAAATTCACTTTTTTACTCTCACATACTTTTAAAGTTTTCTTTAGTATCTCTGGCTCTGTTTGAGCTAAGGCTCCTGAAGAGCATGCTTTTTGTCTGTTCTCTTCCCTGCTGATTCACCCGGGCTCAAAAAAGAGACGAGAATGTAGCAGATGCTCAAGAAACGGCTGTTAAATGGGAAATGAATGAACAGCTTACTTGCCAATATATATGTAGAACCGTGAGAAATGTCTACACCTTGGGCCCAGTAATATATACCTGGATAAGGTATATACAATAGAAACGGTCACAGGGGTTCAGATAGAGAAATATCAGACACGTGTCTTAGAAAAAATTGTCTGTGATCTGTTTAAGGAAAGAAAAGACAGGATTGAAGTTTTCTAAAGAAAACTTGAAACGCAAAGTTATAGCAGATCAGATTTGAAAAAGAACAAATAAAATATTCAGAGCTTATCAGTACAACCACCCCCCCCAAATAAAACTCAATAAAGGTTTTAAAAGCATTTTAGACTTGTTAAAAATGAGGATGATTAAGCTAAAATATAGGTGGAAAAAAATTTAGGATTAAGCATAGAGAGACAAAGGAATAGAAAATACAGATATATTGTGAGTTCAAAGCCAGTCTCAGCAAAAGTGAGGTGCCAAGCAACTCAATGAGACCCTGTGTCTAAAGAAAATACAAAATAGGGCTGGGGATGTGGCTCAGTATGTGCCACGGAGTTCAATTCCTGGTATCCCCTCCCCCCCACTCCAAATAAAAAGAGAGAGAGAGAGAGAGAGAGAGAGAGAGAGAGAGAGAGAGAGAGAGAGACAGAGAGAGACAGACTATGGAGGCAGAGGCAATGTTATATAGTTATATAATCCCAGTTAGTGCTGAGAATGTTCTGAACTGATAGGAACACGAATCCAAAAGATTCTATAAACAAAAAATCCCAAGCAAGGCCATAAAACTAAAACTACTACACCTGGATACACATAGCAAAATTGTGGAAAACCAAAAACAAAGAAAAAAATCTTAAAAATAAGAAAGAAAGAAAGAAAAAAATCCCTTCTATGTACAGAAATAAGACTGCTAATTGAAGTTTTAACAGGAATAATGGAAGCTGTGTGCTAAATAAAACAAAAACATTAATTTAATTTTTTTTTTGTACTAGGGATTGAATCCAGGGGCACCCACTTAGCCACTGAGCCACATGCCCAGCCCTTTTTAATATTTTATTTAGAGACAGGATCTCACTGAGTTGGTTAGAGCCTCACTAAGTGGCTGAGGCTGGCTTTGGACTTGAGATAATCCTGCCTCAGCCTCCCACGCTGCTAGAATTACAGGTGTGCACCACCGTGGCCAGCTAAAATGTTAAATGCACATGACAAGGTGGCAAAACTGAAACGGACCGGGCACCCCGGCTACTGTTGAGCACGTGAAGTGTAAGAAGGCCCCTGCCCTGCTGTGGAAAGCCAAGCTGTGCCATCGCGTGAAGCCGAAGAGATGTGTGATCTGTGATCTACCAGTATTGTATGTGGAATGTCTGCTTGTGCCCCAGGGGACACGCAGAAGGGAGTTCCCCGGCGGGCACCTCCACCAACAACTCACTAGGTGGAGGAGGGAGAATTGCAAGTTCTTAGGAAACTGTCTCGAAATAAAAATATAAAGTGCTGGGGATGCAGCTCAGGGCTTGATCAGCCCTGGTTTCAGTTCCCAATACTGGGGAAAAGGAAAGAGTTCCTAGGAGCCCTGGGCACACTAGACAAACACCAGAAATAATGTGAACGGCATGCAGCCGTGGCAGAAGGAATAAATGAGGGTTAGTGTGCTCCGTCCTCTCCGGCAGCATGGATGAGTCTCACCAGCAAAATGCTGAGCAGTAGAAACTGGTGCTCAGGGATGAACTTGCAAGTGATGAAATGTGAAGTAGGGAAGGGGCCTGGGAGACTTCTGGGGCTCTGGAGTACACTACCTTCCTGATGGAGTGAGGCGGGGGTGGATATTTGCTTTGTCATAATTCACTAACTGGATTCCATGGTTCTATCTCTGTGTTATGTATAGTAACAATACATTTTTTAATGTCTTAGTCTTTTTAATGTATCTTCTCCCCGATTGAATGTCCTGTTCCTAGGACCTCCATGTGTCCTATTTCTGAAAGCCGAAAATAACTTCAGCCTTATCTTGTGTTTTCTTTCTTTTTTTTTTTTTTTTTTTACTTTTTAAACAATTTGTTCTGATTAGTTATAGATGACATTGGAATGCACTTTGACACATCATACATAAATGGAGTATAACTTCTCATTCTTATGGTTATACGTGAATCACACCAGTCACATAGTCATATATGCACATTAGGTAATAATGTTCAATTCATTCTACGATCCTTCCTACCAGCCTGCCTCCTCCCTTCCCTTCACTCTCCTCTGCCTAGTTCAAAGTACCTCTATTCTTCCCTACTGGTCCCCCCTCCTCACGGTGACTTATCATCTGCATAGATCAGAGAAAACATTTGTCCTTTGGTTTGGGGGATTGGCTTCTTTCGCTTAGCATGATATTTGCCAGCTCCATCCATGACATTTTTAAAGTGCCACCTAGAATAAAGAACTATCCTTCAAACTGCACGTACGATTTATGAGACTTCTGGACAAAGTAAAATGAAAACATGGATTTATTAAGCAAGATGTGTGAGTGTATGTGGAAGCAGGTAAGGGAGAGATGACAAAGGGTGTGGGCCCACATTTATTGATGTAAAAATGTGACTGGATTTGGAATTAGAAAACGGTGTTTGTCTCGTCTCTCCCTGTACTTCACTTACGACCTTGGGCGAATCAGTCCATCTGTCTGAAACTTCAATTTTCTCATCTCTAACACGGGGATAACTCTTCCCCTTTCTTCTGCCTTGTTGGATCGTTTACAAGATATGAAGACTGAGGGAGAAAATCCGTATACAATGCTTTGTAAACGGTAGAGCTCTCGGCTGCAGCTCGAGTACAGGTGGTCTTTGTGTCTCTGATATTGTAGGGAAGTGCTGGCATTCGGCAGCATGTGCAACTCAATTTACCATAGACACCCTGGAAGCCGGCTCATCCCTCCTGATCTCTGTCCAGGGGGAGAGAGCCGACTGACCCGGGGCTGGGGAAATTCTGGTACTCAAGACACTCAAATCTCAAAAGAAGATGCATTTGGGAATTCACCAATTTGAGTCACTGAAACCTGGTGAACTTTTCACTGACTATCTGTGAATTTGGTTGCTCTAGGCTCCACTCTCATTGTGGACTGCAACATAACAGACTCGAAGGAGAACACCAACCTGCGCTGCTGGAGGGTCAACAGTACTTTGGTGGACACCTACTACAGTGAATCCAAGCGCATCAGAGAGGGAATCGAGTAGGTGCTTTGTTCCTCTGGCTTCTCTAAAACCTAGCAAGACTGTCTCCACCTACTACTTGCTGCTACTGCTGCTGCTTACAGACAGCTCCCGCCCCCTGCTCAGCCACCGCTCCTCTCGGCTTTGACTTTTGAAGATTGCAGTGTGCTGTGTGGCCAAGCAGCTGGCTCAGAGAGGTGAGCCCGGCCTAAGGGGCTATGCAGCAAAACCTGAAGCGTGCCTCAGTGAAAGAATGTCCATTTCTCTCAACTGCTGCTTGAAACCAGCCTATTCCTATTCAGTTACATCCTGAACCACTGGTCTTTGAGGATTAAATAGTAAAAACAAGAGCCAAGGCAGGAGTTCTTGGGGAGAGAGGACATAGTTCCCAGTGAATTGAGTATAAACTCAATGTCTGAAGGTCTGATTGGAGTGGTGTAAAATGGGCCCCGTGACCTCAGGGCAATAGAGCTTGTGCAGGGCCTAGAGGTGGAGCTGAGTTAGAGAAGCAGGGCTTTTGGGCGCAGAGATCATGTCTCTCACTAACAGAACCGTACTTCCTTGCCACTATCCAGAAGAAAATGCAAATTTGGAACCACATAATCTATACCCCTCATGGAGTGGCTCAGTGAAGTATTCTTAGGGTAAAAAAAAAAAAATTCTTAGGGTGAAAGTGTTCTCCAGGGGCGGGGAGAAAATACATAATTTTGTCTCCAGAAAAAAACATTATGAATTATGTTGGGTTCATCTGACCCAAGCGTTACGCTCCACTGTTTTCTTTTATAGAACCAATGTTTCTTTCCCGGAACACATTTTCTACACGGTAAACATAACCTTCTTAGAAGTGAAAATGGAAGATTACGGACTTCCATTCATGTGTCACGCCGGAGTGTCCACAGCCTACTTCATGCTAACGCTCCCAGGTAAGACCCAGTGTGTCGCCTACTGCTCCGCATGTTCAACGTGCTGGGCAGGAAACGCATCTGACAGACAAGGGGAAGTCACGTGTGCAATGGTGACACAGGGCGGTGGAACTGAGTGTCACCTGGGGAAGAATTGGTGCCTTCTACTCTGCATGGAGTAAGGCTGCGGTAAAGTAGCATCTTTGAAAATGCCACATTCATATATATTGACAATGTATGCATTAAGATTCCAGGAAACTTGAGTTTTCCTTTACAAAACCTCATTGTTCAACTTGTATGACCATTTAGTTGCGATTTTCAGCTTTTAGATTGTGACAAATCGTTTCCTATGCAAATAAAATGCTTATGCATATTTTCACCACATAACTTTGCAAACTTATATATATGATTCTGATATTTGAGCAGGCGTGCTCCCCACTCAACAACTGTATAGAGCTTTTAAAGGATGCATTGGAGGTCTTAAAGCTAGAGAATTGAGAGTAATAACAGAGGGTGATATCAACTAAGTTACCTTGAGATCAACTAAGTTGATAACCTACAAGAGAAGTGTATGAGATACCTTGTAAAATGCTGTGTAGTTTACCAAGGCATTTTTTCCTTGATTCTTTTAGTATAATCTCTCTCTCTCTCTCTCTCTCTCTCTCTCTCTCTGGGTGTATAACTCATATACAACAGAGAGCTTGAATGGCCAGTGTTCCTTAGTAATCAGTTAAACCTATGTTCTTATGCATCTAGCTAAAACCCTTCCAGAAGTTTTTTTCTAGAAGTTAACAGAAAACACAGGCGTTGCTGTATGAAGCTAGCAGATGTGCATCTGCTTCTGCCGAGCTCCTGACATTTTGTGTGTCCACAGCCTTCCTTAGAACAGTGGGGAATGAGGACGTGTGCCCAGTGTCCTGCGGTTCTGGGTGTGCATTCTCTCCCTGGGCTGTGACCAGGAGGCCAGAATCCCTCTGTCCCAGCTGCGTCTGCTCTGCGTGGGCACACGGCAGCTGCACAACTCTCCCTGGACCTGGGAGGAACCGCTGTGGTCACACCAGGAGGGAGGAGCCTGGAGCTTCTCCGTCTCCACTGCCCACGCTTCCTCTTCCCGTTGGCCTCTCATCAGGAGCCCGTTTCCACCACTTGCCTCGGGTGGGTCTTGTGCACCGTCTCTCTCTGCGGTGCCCTTCCCGAGGTCCTGTCCTAAGTGCTGACTTTCTCTCTGCACCCTCACCCCTGACCACCTCACTTTCTCTACGGCTTCGGAGCCAGCCCTGTGCAGGGACCAATGTCCCCCGCTGTGTCCTGCCTTTCCACCCGTGTGCTAGAGCACAGGCACCTTGGCTGACATGCCTACCCTCTCAGACCTCCCGGTTCTCTGTGCTTCTTACCTTTGCTGATGGTGTCCCCGTGTCATCCAGGTAATTGAGCCTCATCTCACTCCTTTCCTCTTCTTCCCTCAGGCCGAGGCCCAGTGAGCTGCCGAGTTCTAGGGAGACTTCCTGTCCACTTCCACTGCTAACCTAGACGGGGAGTGTTTCCAACCCGGGACAGCAAGGTCCAGGTGTCCAGGGTCACAGGTCATGGCTTTACCATTTAGGAGTTGTGTGACCACAGTGTTGTCATGGTCATAAAGGGACCTTCCACGGAGGGTTGTTGTTGAGACTGATTTGGAATTTCGGTTTTTAGTTTTTTAATCGTGAAACATAACACACCTATGAGAAAGGACATATATGATTTACATATTACATAGCAAATAATCACATAGCAGATTCATGCCAAGCTACCACCCAGATTAAGAAAAACAACCAGACACACGTTGCCAGACCCAAAGAGCCTCGGCATTTCCTTCCTGCCTAGATAATCACTTCTCCAACTTTTAGGAAAGTCATTGCTCTTCTTTCCCATCTGTGTTGCTAGCCCTAAAAAGTACAGTTTAGTTTTGCCTGTTTTTGAGCTTTATAGGAAAAGGATTCTATAGTATGAATCCTTCCTATGACTTTCATTTCCTCGTAGGTGTCTGGGTTGTGATGGTACCTCAGTGATGTAGATGTGGCTGTAGCTCATTCATTTTCCTGGCTGTGTCCTGTTCCTTTGAACAGCTAGATCATCATGCATCCACTTTACTATATATGCACGTGGACATTTGAGTTGTTTCCAGTTTAGACTATTAGCCAATAATCCCACTGTGAAGCTTCCTGGATGTGTGTCCTGGTATGCATGCAGAATATCCTCTCTGCTACAGTTTTAGGAGTAGAGTGGCCTAATGAGAGTGTGTTATGGGCCTTTCTATATAATGTCACACTGTTTTCCCATACAATTGGACCAATTCATCCTCCTGTTGCCTATCACAGTGTAGGAGAGAATCAAGGGATAATTTTGCAGAGTGACCACAGAGCCTGGCGTTTTAGTGAATTCTTAAAAAAAGTATGTTTGTTTGCATTACTACTATCCTGGTTCTGGTTGACTATTATGGATTTGGATGATCATATTAATTTTATTAATGACTTCCTTGCTTTGAGAACTTTGTCTGGTCAACTTATCTCCAGGTGACTGTTGTAGAATTACCTTCTCCAAGGATGACTGGAACTCTCCCACTCCCCTGCCTGAACATTAGTCCCACCTCCTTCCCTCTGGGATAAAAATGACCCTCCATGGCTTGGCATTCTCATCCCCCATCTACCTCTTCCCACTAACTTATTGGCTGTCTCCTTTGTCTGCCCTATGAAATAGATCACAGACAAAGGCAGGTCCTCTCTGGGCCTCATATTTTGAGAAAGGAAACGACTTTGAAGCCAGTGAGGGCTGAATTGCTTTTCAAGCGCTGAGCAGGGCAGAACCTGCAGACTGGCTTAGGCCAGAGACAGGAACTCATGGTCAACCCCAGAGAAAAGAGGGGAAGAAGAGAAGCCTTGGAGATACCATGAGACCTGAAGTTACCACTTCAATCTGCTTCAACCTAGAAGTTTGACTTCCTTGTTCAGTAACCTCACCTGAATCTGGCCAATACTGATTTCCATGCCAATCCTAACCGGTCAGTATGGACTACCCAGAAGCACTGCTCAGAAGGCTTCTGAGGCCAAATCCAGGATTAAAAGAGCGAGTGCTATATTTTCCCCAAGTAACATCTGTCAATCGTGGGGCAGCGGGTAGGATCCACGGGTCATTTCATCCTTTTATTCAGGAATGGGATTACACTTTCAGTGGACCTACTTTCCTGGTCGAAAATGAGCCACTGGCCAAAGGAGAATTTTGGGGTTATGTAGGTTACACTGAGAGGTGTTTTAGTGAGCATGACCGTTTGGGCACTCAGGGTATTTGGGATTTGGGGTTGGGGGTTGGTGGCCAGCACCTGGAGGGGATTATCTTGCAAGTCTCTAGGAATCATTCTAAGTTTGAATGGCCCACCTGTGGCCAGCTTCTGAAAAGGATTTATCTGGAAAGAGATGAAAGCTATCCGCGTATGGCTTTCTTTTCCACTCCCTTTTCCCAGGCTGCACTGTTTTGGGGTTTTTCATTTCCATATCTAACATTTTGTCTCTTCCTTTTAGGCAGGTGGAGAAGTTCTTGTTTACTGAATTCATCTTCCTTCCTCCTGACACTCATTTCACATCTCATATGCAATGCAATTTTGGTCATGTGCTTGTTTTCTTTTTTGGTGGGGACACCAGGGATTGAACTCAGGGGCACTCGACCACTGAGCCACACCCCCAGCCCTATTTTGTATTTTCTTTAGAGACAGGGGCTCACTGAGTTGCTTAGCGCCTTGCTTTTGCTGAGACTGGGCTTTGAACTCACGATCCTCCTGCCTCCGTCTCCTGAGATGCTGGGATTATAGGCGTGCACCACTTCAACCAGCTGCATATTGTTTTGTTTGCCCTGAGTTCTTAGGAACCTCACCCTCTTAAATCCAGGCTTCTTGGTTTTCTTGGGGGCAAAGTCAAGGTTATAACTTCTCCATTGGACTTCCTTCTTTTTGCTGAGAACACCTCCAGATTTGAATCTTACCAGTTTGTCTGAAACAGAGTCACTAAAAAGTTGTTTAGATTATCTGTCCCTTCCATAAATTTTTTGATCACTTGTCCTCAGCAACCATTTAGACTTTGTCATATTTCAAAAACTTGATTTTCATGCTATTGGCAAATTTAAAGGCTGATGGTGGCCACATGGACTCGAGTGACAAATACCATTTTTAACAGGGTTTCGGACGTACCAGCAGTGAGTTTTCCATTTGCTCCTATTTCAGACTCCATACTCCCTTTGAAGTTTCTCATTCCAGTGTCATCTTTCAGCACACTTGCAGAGCACAGAGCATCAACACACCTGAATGCCATGAACGACCAGCTCAAGAATCCTGGGGTATCTCTCCTGCTACCTGACACAGGGGCTCTTTGAATCTGATAAATATTGGGGCCATCGTCACCCTGTCATGGCTGCTTATCACACCAAGACCCCTGAGTTGTACATTAGGTCTCCCTAGACACGGATTCTCCCAAAGGAAGAGGGGTGGTGTTGATTCAAGAAGGAGAAAGAAGGGCTGACACGGTTATAACATGGGGTCAGGATGGGATTTGGCCCCAGTGTGTGGAGCATTTCCACCTGGCTGCATTGGCACTTAATCAATATATATATATTTTGGGGGGGGGCGGGAGCACCAAATGTGCTTTTTTATTTTAAACTAAATTATTTTTTAATATATATATATATTTAATTGTCAAAGGACTTTATTTAGTTTATTTATATGTGGTGCTGAGAATCGAACTCCGTGCCTCATACACACCAGGCGAGCTCTCTACCTCGGAGCCATGACCCCCGCCCCCAAATGTGCTTTTTGTTATTGTGCCTTATGGTGCCACGTATTTCAAGATCTGCAACAGGAAACAGAAAGTCTTGGGCCTCGTGATGCTTACAACATGGTGTGGCCTAGGGAAGATGGTGATAAGCTCTTTAATAAATATTCTTTTTAAGTGAATTCCCTCTGGGAGGGACCCTTCATCTTCAGGAGGATCAGGAAGGGGCTGTGAGGAAGTGGTTTGTGAGGTGGGTGGCAGGAATGGGAGGATTTCTCTTCCTCTCTCCCACTTCCTCTTTCCAAATTCCCTATTTCCTAGAGCAGCGTCCCACCTCACCACAGCTCCCAGGTTTGGCTGTGGTGAGGTGGGACGCTGCTCTTCCTCTTTGTGTGTGTGTGTGTGTGGGGGGCTTGGGGGGGGCCTTGCTCCCTGGAGGTGGGCCCCAGAGGTACTGCTCCTTTCCTTGGCCAGCTCTGCCCAGGGCTTGTCCATCCCCATCCTTGCACAGGAAGCAGAGCAGAACTGGTACCGCCTCTCAGAACCTGTCTCTCACCCAGGGCCCCAGCCTGGACTCCTGGCACCCAGAGGCCTGGATGAGGGCTTCCTTCTCAGGCAGCAGCGATGGCTTCCGGGGAGACTCGGGAGTCATGCTCCTCAGTGACGGGGGAGCAATGTGATATAGGATTGTCATCGGGACCTGCCGTGGATCCAGACTATACAGTAAACACTGGGGAATGTTTCAAACAAACCGCTGGAGTGTCTGGTGCTGACCGCGTAGAACCAGGACATGCAGAGCTGGAAAGCAGCTGTCCTGCAGTGGGAACGAGAAGGAAGACTTCTGCAGTTCTCCTCTTCCTAGTGCCCCAGAGCCCATTGGCTCCCTAAAATCATGGCCCAGATCAGATTACTCTACTCCCATACCTGTTCTTTAAAGAAATACTTAAGTAGGGTCCTCATGGATGTTGAGTACACTTTCCTTTGGAATTTATACTATAATGTCCCTGAATAAAGGGCTTAATCAACTCTCTGGATTATGATGATGTTATTTTGCTGTCATTTGTAGCTCCAGATTTCCGCGCTTACCTGATAGGAGGGCTGATTGCTTTGGCCGTTGTGGTCACATCTGTTCTATGCATCTACAATTATTTTAAGATCGACATTGTACTTTGGTATCGGAGTGCCTTCAGTTCCACCAAGGCCATGGAAGGTAAGTGTGTGTATATTCTCTGAGAAATGCCTTAAAATCGGTATCTTGTCGTCAGCATAACCATTTCAAATAGACTTTGTCGTATGTCACAAACTTGACTTTCACGCTATCGGCAAATTTAGAACTCCCTGAAACTTAAACAGTGATTCAGAGAGATCTGTCCACGATCACCGGGATTTTTTGTCTCCAAGAGCAAAGTGCTGTCCTTCTGTGATGTGTCCCCAGCACCATGGCAACTCGAGCACTGTTCATATTATGGGGAGTAGGAGCTGCCCTCTCTTAGGTCCAGGATGTGTTACTCAAAGGGGTTTCCGTGTCCAACTCTCAATGTTGAAGAGAGATGGAGCTGAGTGTGAATTTGAGTTCCCCGTTTCCTTTCCTGCCAGAGCTATTTGACAAGAAGATTCTTCAGGGGGTGGTGTGGTTGTGACTCTGCACTCTCTCTCTCTTTCTCTGGTCTCAGAATGGATGTGATCTTGAAAAAGGTAATAAATCTGCTTTAATGTTCTTTCGTTGCTTGGAAAAATTGGTACAAAGCCAAGAGAAGTCTGCACAGCTGACGTGCGTCGGGATGTGCACAGTTAAACCTTTCCAGTCCAGAAACTTGCAGAGCTGACCAGAGCATGTTTTTATAAGTAGCTAATGTGTACAAGAGCACGGTTTACTCTAAGTGCCTGCTCTTCATATGAAAATTATGGTACAAGTTACTGTCCACTTACTGGATAAAATATAGACGTCCTAACCGGGACTAACTTCCAAGTTAAAAGTCAGGATTAAAAATTGGCACCACAGGGGCTGGGAGTGCAGTTCAGTGGTAGAGCACTTGCTTAGTATGTATGAGACCCTGGGTTCCATTTCAAGTACCAAAAAGAGAAAAGAAAATAGAACAATGAGAAGCATCGGCAGACCCCGAGCAACATAGAGAGCAGCAGGTGCCTGGTGGGTGATGAAGTGCCATGTTGAACTCTGGCCTTGTGTGCCAGGCGTGCAGCATGCAGCGCTCGTAGGGCTGCAGATGGACTGGGAGGCTGTGTATCTGGCTTTGGCTGCGGTCAGCACAGAGTTTGCTCTAAGCGCTTGTGACTGTCATCCTTTTTGAGAAGAGGATCGGGTCCACCACCACCTATTTCTTCTGACACAGATAGGAGTGGTTCGGCTGCTTTCCGTCTTGACTAACAGGATCGCCTGGCTGACGTGGTCTTTCTGGAAGGTCTAGCTTTTCCGACTCCTTGGCATTTGTCTCTCTCTGACTCACTGGAACTCGCAGGAGCACGATTGGCTGTGAATTATTGGTATGGAGCAGAGTGCATGGTGAAGCTGACTGTCAGTGATTTGAGGTTAACAGGAAAAGAAGAAAAGGAATAGTGACTCATGCCAAGCAGATGCGCAGAGCAGAGGAGACTCAGGGAGCCCCACCCACGGCCAAACCTGGCTGTCGCCCCACAACCAGTGAGTGGGCTGACAGGCAGCCAATGGTCCCTTTAATTTTTAATGCCGGAAAGAATGTGTGTGCTCTGTGATTAAATTGCCTACACCTCGCTACCTTGTAATACAAGGGTTGGCTTTCACAACGAGCTGGTGATAGACTCTGATCTCGTTTACGGCTTTGTTTCCCTTGAGGATATTTTCTAAGCCATCTGGGAACAAACAGGGTAATGGATGGCAGAGACAAGGGAGGGAGAGAGAAATGATGTCCTCTTACATAAGTGAAATAAGTCATCTTCCCCAACGAGGCTCATCAAGCTGTGTGACATGGTGAACAGTTAGGTGAGTCTAACTCGTGGTTTTCGTGTGAGTCATTCTCAGGCCCGGCTGAAGTCAGAGAATTCTGTACATCCTCGGTCAAGCTCTTCTGGCAGGTGGGCATGTGTGCACAGGAATGGAGGGATTAGTTTACCAAGCTCCTGGAGGGATGGCACCTGCCTCCTCATACTCGAGGTGGGTGTGTGGAGAAGGTGCATGGAGAGCAGAGGAACTAGGAAAAAACCAAACCAGATACAGTGAACAAAGGGTAGAAAGGTTAAATAAGCTGGAGGTAGAGCTAATGACAAGTCTTGGTTGTTAAAGCTGAATTTGTTTTCAAAGCTAAAGCAAAGGCAATTACAAGATTTATTAATATGCTGTTCGCAGAAACCTTTCAATTGCTCATGAGAGAACATGGTGTTTTCTGGGACTCATTCCCAAGGGAGACTTTTTGGGGGAATGTGCTCTGTTTAAAGGGTGTGATATAAAGAACCCTGCCTGCGACATTTCTGTGGTAAATGTACCACCATATTTTAGGTGTCTTTCCTTCTAGTGACTTCTATGCATGCTGGAGCTGAATACCCCAAACCATTAAAGGCATTTAGATGAAGGTACATTGAACCTGTCCGATTTTTTTTTCTGCTGCTCTGGGTTTATCAAGTCTAAAATTCAACAATATCAAATTGAGAGAAAAGTCAAGAATTGAATAGTATTTAGGCAACCTTTCATAAACACTAGTTTATAAAAGTTAGATTTGTGTGTGTGTGTGTTTGGCAAACAATCAATAAGAGCACATGCACCAACTTTAATATTGAAGATCAGGTTGAACCTCCTCAGAAAATGAAGGGCGCTTGGCCAGGATGTGGATAAACTGTCACCTCCCCAGTATAGAGAGATGGACGTGTGATCGTCCATAGGGCTTATTGTCCCCAGAACGCTCACCAGTAGGTCTGTGTGTCTGAAATGTTCTTGATGAAATAGGATGTGGGCAGCCCATCGTTATTTGCCGTTTCTTTAGCTATGGCTGGGAAACGAATTACCTCAAAATGTCCTGGTGTAAAATAGCCCTTCATTCTGCTTCTGGGTTCTGTGGACCAGGGATACGCACGACACAGTGGGGACAGCCCAGCTCAGTTCCAGTTGGACCACTGGCAACTGACTCTGGCTGTTGGCTGATGGCTTCAGTCCCTCTTTGCAAGAGCCTCTTCAAGTCTTCTCTCTTTGTGTCACATTTGAGCTTCTTCATGGAATGGTGGCTGTTTTCCCAGGGTGAGCATTTCAGGAGCAAGAGAACCCGGGGAAAGTTGTGCTTTCTGGTATAATCTAGGCCTCCTGGATTTCTACTGCCAATTCCAATACCTCCTACATTGTGAGGCAGCCATGGAGGCCTCCCTAATTTCAAAGAAGTGGAAATAGATTCCCCTCTTTGTAGGGGTGTGGCAACATTCTGAAAGAACATGTAGGACCAGAAATGTGGCTGGGGCTGCCTTTGGAGAATACAGTCAGGCACAGTTGCACAAGATTGATTGGGAATAAGCTTTATGCCGTTCCCTGCATGATCTTTTAGTATCCTGGTCAGTGAATTATGGATCGGTCCATCGAAAGTGATGAAAACACATTGCATTTTTTAAAACAAGGCAGCAAAGAGTATTTTTATTCAAAAGCATTAGTCAGAGGGTTAGGGATGAAGCTCTGTGGTCGATCATGTGCCTAGCAGGTGAGAAATGCTGGGTTCACTTCCTGGCACTGCAGAAAAGAAAAAAAAAACTTAGAAAGAAAAAAAAATGAACAAAAAAGTTGAACATTTTTATATTTTGAATTTTAAAGTTTTTGAAAGGCGAGTTCTTGCCACCCAAATGTCTTCTGGGTTTGTAGAGCAAGGTGAATGTGTATCCTCAGATGGCTTGTTTAGAAACAGAATATCAGAGAGAGGACACTTAGCAAAAGTGGTTCATTTTTTTGTTTGCTTATTTGTTTTAAATTAGAGTCAGTGGGGGCGGGGAGGAGAAGCAGAATGAGCAGAGGGAGAATCCAGTGGCAGGCTCTGGGACAGAGTGGTGACGGAGCTGAGGGTTAGCTATAGCTAAGAGACCAGGGGAGCTATTCTCTGGGTTGAGCAAACCACCAACACAAACAACCCTCTTTCAGAGACAAAAGGATCAATATCACCAAATTTTCGAATGGGAAAATTTAATTCCTTCCTAAAATTTTGAAAAACATAAACATTTTACAAAATCTTTCTCTTTTTTTCCTTCATTTTTTCTCTCTTAATAAAAAATTTCTAGTTTCAGGAAGTTGAGTGTGGGACATTAAAGTTTATTCAGAAAAATATCCACTATTTGCAATGCTGGTCTAGTCTGGAGACCTTTAAGATTTCACAGAAAGTTCAGTTGTGTTGGATTTTGGCCATCTCTAGACACAAATTAATTGTTCCCTTAATGAATGTCCCTGATCCCATCCATTAAAAGGCTGAATCCACCCATGATCTAGAATCTCCCTGTCCAACAACATAGATTTAACCTAAGTCTGATCGGGCACTCTTCTGAGCAGGGAGGGTCCTGCTCCTGGTGCTGAAGGTAGAGCAGGGAGCCAGAGTCCCCAATATCACCCAGTGTCCTTCATGGCCGAGGGTGGGGAGAAGTGCATGCATGTGCAAGCATGGTACAATTGCATCATGTGCATGTATGTGTATGACGGCATGTGCCTGAGCATGTGTTTGCAGGAGCATGCACAGATGTGTGTGTACACATGCCTTGTCATTCTCCACAGGATGGCCAAGAATGGTGACCCTCTCCTGGAGATGGGCAGTGTTGGTATGGGAATTGATGGAACAAGAGAAGGCAACATGTCACCCAGAATAGTATGCATTTTAACTACTGTCCAAATAGACTTTTTAATGACTGTTACACAGAAACTAGAGATTTTGGTTCCACTTGTTAATTTCTGAACCTTTCTCCAGGTCTGTTCATCCAACTCCCATAAAAAGAG